>NC_137117.1:42771375-42778875 GCF_949357685.1 Gobio gobio
AAATAAAATAAAATAAAATAAAATAAAATAAATTAAAATAAAATAAAATTAAATTAAATTAAATTAAATTAAATTAAATTAAATTAAATTAAATTAAATTAAAAAAAAAATAATAATAATAAATTAAATTAAATTAAATTAAAAAATAAAAAATTAATTAATTAATTAATTACATGAAATAAATAAAATTAAATAAAAAAAAAAAAATAATAATAATAATAAATTAAATTAAATTAAATTAAATTAAATTAAATTAAATTAAATTAAATTAAATTAAATTAAATTAAATTAAGTTAAGTTAAGTTAAGTTAAGTTAAGTTAAGTTAAGTTAAATTAAATTAAATTAAATTAAAAATTATAAAATAAAATAGAAAATTAAATTAATTTAGATAAAAAAAAAATTAAAAAAAAAAAAATAAATAAAAAATAAAATAAAATAAAATAAAATAAAATAAAATAAAATAAAATAAAATAAAATAAAATAAAATAAAATAAAATAAAATAAAATAAAATAAAATAAAATAAAATAAAATAAATAAAATAAAATAAAATAAAATAAAATAAAATAAAATAAAATAAAATAAAATAAAATAAAAAGAATATTAGTTAGAAAAACAAAAATTAGAAATGTTACCTTGGCAAGTCATTTTAATAAAATAGGTTTAAGTTGAAGTACTAAACTTATTAAAACTATTAGTGGGAAAAAAAAGTACTTAAACTAAATTTAAAAATATTAGTAATTATAGTATTTAATACTAAAATAACGCAGTGTCACCCTCATGTCGTTCATGTCACACATGTATAGTTTTCTTTTTTTCATGGAACCAAAAAAGGCTTTTTTTTTTTTTTCTCAATACAGTGAAAGTTAATGATGACCATGCTCAAGCTCGAAAAAACGAAATACCATTAAAAAACCCTTAACTTGTGTGCTGTATAGCCCTCTGAAAGCTGACAGCTTTGAGACTGAAACTTAAGCAGATATCCAATGATACTCTTCTCCTCAGCCAAAACTGGATATGAGCATATTTAAGTAGTGGATAGGAAGAATTTAAATTAATAATGAATAATTTTTCCTATCACATGGCTTGAGAACACTTCATTAAATGGAAAAGAGCAGCATAAACATCCTTCCTAACATCCATCTCCTTTTTTTGTTCTATGCATGAAAGAAATTGAATGACATTTACTTTTAGGATAAATATTCCTTTAAGTAGGAAATATTCTCTCTTGCTGTTCTTTTTGCAGATGAATTTGTGCTTATGGCCCAGGTGTTACAGAAGCTGCAGACTGACGGCCATAATAATTATGTGTTGTGTCAGTACAGTAGTTATTCTAGTGATAATAACCCTCTCTCTCTCTCTCTCTCTCTCTCTCTCTCTCTCTCTCTCTCTCTCTCTCTCTCTCTCTCTCTCTCTCTCTCTCTCTCTCTCTCTCTCTCTCTCTCTCTCTCTCTCTCTCTCTCTCTCTCTCTCTCTCTCTCTCTCTCTCTCTCTCTCTCTCTCTCTCTCGTCAGTTAATGAATACCTGTTCATGGCTCAGGCCCGCGGAATCCAGATCCGTGAGAATGTGAGGAATATGGGAGCTCAAGTTCTCGAGCAGATGGTCCGCAGTGCCTACAACATCAACGGCACAGGTACAAAACTCTCATCCTCGTCATAAACACACCACTGTCGACAGCAAAGTATGAGAACTTGCTTCCGCCACAGAATCATTTTTTTTAAAGATAATTGTGACATTTTATCTCACAATTGTGAGTTTACATCTTACGAGATATAAAGTCAGAATTGCGTGTTTATATCTCACAATTCTGAGAAAAGAAGTCAAAATTGTGAGATCAAAAGTCGCAATAACCTTTTTTATTTTTTATTCTGCACTCTCAAAAAAAAGAGTACAAAATTGTACCTTTTAAGGTACAAGTGGCCGTCACTGGGGTGGTACCCTTAAGGGTAAATTTTTGTACCTATAAGTCAGGGGTAGGCAAGTTCAGTCCTAGAGAGCTGATGCTCTGCAGAGTTTAACTCCAACCCTACTAAGCCACCACAGTATAAAACGCCAGGCTCCCAGCATGCATTGCAGCATGTCACCATTGTTGAGATTCATATGCTGATTCTTGATATCTGTGTGCGTGTAAACTTTTTGCCCCTAGAATGTATTTAAAAATCAAAATTCAGAATGCCTGATCTGTGGCAAGAAAGTATTGTTGGTGAATATAATTTATTAATAGTTATAGTCAGTGATGAGTTCAGTACATTTTTCTTCATGACAATTTTTATTTATGGCTTCTTTTGATTTGAACAGAGTATGTGTTTTGTTAACACTGTAACAAAGACCACAAACTCGAATAAAAAAGCCAAGAGTTACACTGCCCAACTAAATGAAACACTGATCGCCATAATGATGACCAACAACCAAAAACCAACATCTAAACCTCTGTTAATTCTCAATAAGAGCTTCTATAGATGTCTTTCAGGGTTGGAAACAAACTCTGCAGGACATCGACTCACTAGGACCGAACTTGCCTGCTAATGGTTAATTGTAGGGGAAATTGTACCCTAAGGGCCAATTGTGTACCTTTAAAGGGACAGTTATACGTTTTGTTCCCCAAGGAACAAAATTGTACCTCCACTGTACCTTTTTTTCTGAGAGTGTGTGGTGGAAACAAGCTTCCATAACAATAACATATCCTCAGGAAATAAATACATTATGATAAAAAAAAGTTTTGCAATCCCATGCTCTGTAGAAAGAGACTTTAGTCTAGGGTGACCAAACGTCCTGTTTTCCCTGTTTTCAAGTCCTGTCCTGGCCCTAATATAACAATTTTTTATCCATACTTTAAATGTATTAAAATTAATAAGTAGTCTTTGAGTAAACTTCGAGTATCATTTGAGTATCTCATTGCCGGTAATCAAAATACGGTCCCCCTACTTTAGTCAATCATAGTATTTTAATTCATAAAACAAGGCAGCTTTTAAACATCTTGAACATAGTACTTTGCAACATTGATTTGATGAAAATGTTCAATAAGATGCATATTAAAGATGTTTATATGTGTAGGATCGGCTTTAGGACAGTATCTCGACTCAAGTTCTAGTTTTAGATATCTCACTAATGAAAACATCTGATTCTACTCATCAGCTTTCTACTCTGTAAAATCCAACCGTGATTCTAACTGACACGTTGACTTTACTTAATGTCTTAACTTAATAGTAAAAATCTAGTAATCTGTACTGTTCACAAACTGTGCCTTTTTTAGAAAACCCAAGTTAAGTTAGTTTTTGAGGCAGGGCCATTTTGACTGGACTTTTAACTCATGTTATCTTTCTCTAGCTGCTTTCACTCATTTCCCAAAGTCATCTTCAATGTTGAATTGTCGATACTTCTGATCTGAAAAATGATATTTGAGAGAACATTACATAAGCTGACTTCCGAAACAAATGTTGATTCCCCCCAATATATATACTGACTCTCGTGTAAGTGAACTACGAACTCCGCATTTGTCAGTAAAACATACAATTCCTATTTCACTTTACTTGTTTTTTTTTTTTTTAAGGCAATTGGTTTGCATGCTTTTTTAAGAAAGTCTAGCTCACTGTAAAAAAAATCCCCGTAAAATTTACGGTAAAAAACCGGCAGCTGTGGTTGCCAGAACTTTACCGTAAAAAATACGGCAGTAACGTTTTAGTTTTTTAGGGACAGCACCATCTAATTTAAAGGTTTATAATGTAATAATTACGGTTAAAAAAAAATTATTTTACTGTTCAAAACCGTATAATTTAAAGGTTTATAATGTAATAGTTACGGTTAAAACATTTTTTATTTTACTGTTCAAAACCGTATAATTTAAAGGTTTATAATGTAATAGTTACGGTAAAACATTTTTTATTTTACTGTTCAAAACCGTATAATTTAAAGGTTTATATTGTAATGATTATGTTTACACTGTAAACAATTTACGGTAAAGAAAAACATATTTCATTAACCGAAATAATGTTAAATTCCAATTACCAATCTATTGAAATATTAATATCTGTTATGTACCTTTGATATATACGGACAACCACCAATCACAGTGGAGAATGAGAATCACATGATGAATCAAAGCTCATCACAATAATAATATATAGAAGGTGCTCAGTGTCATTCACACAAACACTAAACAACACCATCATTGTAACACATGAAATTTAATAAACATTAATTTAACAACATCAGATGTAACATAAAACCCTAATGTACATAACTGATTAGAAAAAACAAAGAAGAAAAATAATAAAAATACATCAAATGCGAAGTGTCACGCAGGGAATTCTGTGAATTTCACAATTTTCACTGTAAATTACACATTGACTTGTTCTTTTTCACTTCCAAAAACTGTAAATTGAACGGTATTTTACTGTAAAATTAAATGAAATGTAAGGTTAGATCTATTACAGTTATTCACTGTATATAGTACGGAAACTTTCTGTTAAACAATTAACTGTTTTTCACCGTAGCATTTTTACAGTAAAATACCGTTAAAATCACAATCATTTTTTACAGTGTAGATTTTACGGTGTCATGTGTTAAATAGGGAGGCATCTAAAACATTAGGACTTTAGTATACCCCAGGCTTCATGGGATATGTAGTCACAGGGGAAAAAAGAACTGCTGGTTCTCATGAAGATAGTGGGGATTATGTTTGTAATGTATTGATGCATGAACGTTTGATTCTCTCATTTTTCTTAGACTACACGTATGAGTTTAACTTCAACGAGACAGATGTTCCCACCACTCCTTACCTCCCGGAGGGCTTTACATACAAGCCTGATCAGGTCTGCCCGGAGAAACTGCCATCTATGAGTAAGTGCAGAGACTTAGGGACATATTTACTTACAGCTTGTGCCAGCGCAAATCCTCTTTTACTACACTCTAAAAAAAAAAAGGTTCTATATGGCACCAAAAATAGTTCTTGGCTCGTAATCATAGGGGAACCTTTTTTAGTGCTATATAGCACCATTTTTGGTGCTTCAGTGGTTCTTCAGTGGTTCTTCAGAGGTTCTTCACCGGTTCTTTGACTAAGGTGCTATATAGCACCTCTGAAGAACCACTGAAGCACCAAAATTGGTGCTATATAGCACTAAAAAAGGTTCCCTTATGATTACGAGACTTTTTTTTTAGAGTGTACAAAAAAACGACTGTCACGATGAAAAATGAGCACTGAAAAGGCGAGGACGGGGTTGTTTTTACGGCTGAGCTTATTGCATGTGCATTTGTAGGAGTTTCCCTTTCAGACGCTAAAATTTAAGGAAGGAGAGTGTTAAAATGAAGGTTTGCGCTAGTCAATTCCAATATTATCTGCCTGCAATACCGGAGGCTGCACTTTTAGGGCCGCAGCAGTTTCATGACTGCATTTCTAGGACCCTAGTTTTTCGTGACAGCGCCATCTAGCCAACTGTACTCCAACAGAGGAGACCTGATTCAAACCTTTTCCACCTTATTTTTAACATAACAGCAGGCATTGCCATTTTAAACTTAATTACTTAAAGCTACACTGTGTGATATTTTCCCCCATCTAGCGGTTAAAAGGTATATGACTAGGGATCGACCGATATGGATTTTTTAGTGCCGATACCGATTTTTTTTCATCAGCCTTAGCCGATGAGCGATACGAGCTGCAGATTTTCTTGAGCCGACATTTGGAGCCGATACTGCTTTTGCTCCCTCAATTTACATCATAAAAATGACACAATTGATAAAATTTACAATTTAAAAAAGGAACATTTACTGAACTAAAAAAAACAATATTTAACAAATAGTAAAAACAGGTGAGGTAGAACAAGAAAAAAAGAGTTCAGTGGTGAAAATAAATTCTGTAATTAAATATTTAAGCATAAATAAATTAATTGCACTATTTGCACGCAGTATCAACAAGCAAGCAGCATAATAAAGTGCACACTGACTGTACTATACTTCATTTTAAAACTATTTACAACCTAGTCATTAAATGGTTACACTCTAAAAAATGCTGGGTTAAAAATAACCCAAGTTGGGTTGAATATGGACTAACCCAGCAATTGGGTTGTTTTGACCCAGCGGTTGGGTTACATGTTTGCTTAAAACAACCCAATCGCTGGGTTAGTCCATTTTCAACCCAACTTGGGTTATTTTTAACCCAGCATTGTTTAGAGTGTAGGTGCACTGAACTTAATCTCTTGTAGAGCAACACCAGCGGTAATTCAGGAAAAAATCTCCCAATGCTCCACGTGAAACTTCAGTCTTTCTACCTTTTACCATCGTGTCAATTCTCAATTGATTTTGATTAATATGCGCGAGGGAGAGCGAGAGAGATTGAAGACGGTGAGAGCTACCCTGTGGACGCCTGTCTGTAAATAATGCAGGGGAAAAAATATCGGCAAAAGCAGCAGCCTTATATCGGCCGATGCCGATACACGTAAAAATCGCAAATATCGGCCGATATATCGGTCTAACACTATATATGACCATCCAGTGAATTTTAGTTTCTCTTCCTCTCAATTCCGATTTCGTTTTAACTCCTACGGTGGCCGATTTAGTCCAAGATTAACATGTCTTCCAGTTCGACCTCGTCCACATTCGACACGGTGCCATCGAGTGTTAAAACGCCAAAGGCGAAGCTTGAATTTACGGGTATGTCCCTCTTTGGCTAATGTACTTTCAAGATGGAGGGGCAACATGGCGACCGGCATTCAAACCCTCACCCGTATGTATTTACAATGGCATATTATAAACTTACGAGAATACTTTATTACTTGAAAGAAGTAAATATCCATTAACGAGCATATATATTTTTGAAAGAACAAAGTGTTTTTAGCTAAGAATAAACTAAAAAAGTTACACAGTGTAGCTTTAAATTAGATTAAATAATTCAACAGGGTTACCAACCGGCAGGTTTAGGGCTATGGGGTCGATCGATTAAACTTAATCAATTAAACAACTAAATCCTTGCTAGGGTCCTAGAAATGCGGCCTCCGAAAAGCACGTCTTAAACCAGACGCTAATTTGTGTTGGTCTGGTAGATTGTGTTGGTCATTATGGAAATGATCCGGCTGTGTCCGTCAGTAGATCACACACAGAACTTTCCACTCCCATCTGGGCTTTTATGGGATTGCGCTCTCATGCTAATTTGCCTTTTTTTTTGTCAATCTGGCCCTTAATCTGGCCCATACAGTTATCAGAACCACCATGACCAATTCAATCAGAGAGTTTCTTAAACTCATTTGTGAATCAGACTCATATGTCTGAGCTTTGCAGTTGTTGATCTAGACCTCAAGAACCATTAGTCGTATGTCATAAAAATCATCCAGGAGGGGTTTAATCTCGCCCGGAAGGGGTTATTTTGCAATAATAATAAACTGACATCCAATATAACATGGCTACCAGATAAAAGTAAGTGCACTTGAAACGGTTTCTGGTGTCTTTAGCTACACATGTGCTTATAAGATCACAATACTGCTTATGTCAAATATATATAAATGATCAACA
>NC_137117.1:42781375-43038875 GCF_949357685.1 Gobio gobio
GGGCTTTCTGGAATGGTCCTCAAATGGTTCAGGTCATACTTAGAAGGGAGAGGTTATTATGTGAGTATAGGTGACCATAAGTCTGAGTGGACATCCATGACATGCGGAGTCCCACAAGGGTCAATTCTTGCACCACTCCTATTCAACCTGTACATGCTACCACTGAGCCAAATAATGAAAAATAACAAAATGGCTTACCACAGCTATGCTGACGACACCCAGATCTACTTAGCCCTATCACCTAATGACTACAGCCCCATTGACTCTCTATGTAAATGCATTGATGAAGTTAACAGTTGGATGTGCCAAAACTTTCTTCAGTTAAACAAAGACAAAACTGAAATTACTACATTTGGAAACAAAGATGAAATTCTCAAGGTGAATGCATATCTTGAGGCTAAAGGCCTGAAATCAAAAAATCAAGTCAGGAATCTTGGTGTGATTTTGGAGTCAGACCTGAGTTTCAATAGTCATGTCAAAGCAATAACTAAATCCGCTTACTATCATCTCAAAAATATATCAAGAATTAGATGCTTTGTTTCCAGGCAAGACTTAGAGAAACTCGTTCATGCTTTTATCACCAGCAGGGTGGATTATTGTAATGGTCTTCTCACCGGCCTTCCCAAAAAGACCATTAGACAGCTGCAGCTCATACAGAACGCTGCTGCCAGGATCCTGAGCAGAACCAGAAAATATGACCATATCACACCAGTCCTCAGATCTTTACACTGGCTTCCAGTTACATTTAGGATCGATTTTAAAGTGCTATTACTTGTATATAAATCACTCAATGACCTAGGACCTCAATACATTGCAGATATGCTGATTAAATACAAACCCAACAGATCACTCAGATCATCAGGATCAAGTCAATTAGAAATACCAAGGGTTCACTCAAAGCAAGGAGAGTCTGCTTTTAGCTATTATGCCAGCCGTAGCTGGAACCAGCTTCCTGAACAGATCAGATGTGCTCAAACAGTAGCCACTTTCAAATCCAGACTCAAAACACATCTGTTCAGCTGTGCATTTACTGAATGAGCACTGTGCCACTGTACGTGCTTTGTCCGAACTGCTTGCATTTTAATTTATATGCTTAAATTTAACCCTGTTTTTATTTTTATTTTTAATTATACTCTTTATTTTTATCTTTCAATATTTTCTTTATTTTTTATTTCTTTAAATTCCTATTATAACTGTAATATTTTTATTTCATTTCTGTGTAAAGCACTTTGAATTGCCACTGTGTATGAAATGTGCTATACAAATAAACTTGCCTTGCCTTGCCTTGCCTTACCCCTAAACGCACACACACACACACACACACACACACACACACACACACACACACACACACACACACACACTAACCCTACCCATAAACCTACCCACCACAAAAAACGTTCTGCATTTTTTTCAAAAAAACATCACTCTGATTTATAAGCTGTTTTCCTCATGGGGACCAAAAAATGTCTCCACAAGGACAGGGATTTTGGATATTGCCATCTTTGTGGGGACATTTTGTCCCCTTTTACCAGGACCACACACACACACACACACACACATGTTCTCTATTTAAATGGCTATCCCAGTGGTAGAAATGCAATACAATGCTGGGAAGTTTTGACGCTCACATGGGAAAGATATTTTTCTGTAAGGGTGAGAATTGATTTCCTCATTTTTGGCTGTTGTTTTCCTATTTCACATGTTCTAGGTGGCCATCTTGGTTCCTTTCCGAAATCGCCATGAGCACCTTCCAATACTTTTCCGCCATCTGATCCCAGCACTGCAGAGGCAGAGATTGCAATTCGGCTTCTACATCATTGAACAGGTGGGCTCCTATTTTAATGAAGCTCATGGCACAGATGCACTTTTGCTAGTTTAACGACGGGAAAAGCGGTTGGCGCACCCGGCACACGGTCCAAAAGGGTTGTACCTCGTCTCTTAATGAGTCGTGGGTGTGTTTTGGGCGTAACGTGCAATAAACCAATCAGAGTCTCATCTCACATTCCCTTTAAAAGCCAGTTGCGCTCGCACCATGGCGGATTCGCTATTTACATGGCGGAAAGACTGAGCGCTTCTCCAGAGAGGAAGAATTATGTTCCTTTTATTTGTAATTAATTATGTTCCTTTTAATATGTATAATGTAATAATCCTTTAATTTATTTGGCATGTGTGTGTGCTGCTGCGCATCCCTGTGTGTGTAATAATCAATGTATATAAAGTCATTTTAGCACAACTGTACATATTTGTATATGCTTTTCTAAACACACCCATAAGGTTTGGACTGTCACAGCAATTGTAAAAATTCATTCTGCTCATATGTGCTATTACGAATTGTCATTTTACCCCATAAGAACCCGGACCAATTTATCCTTATAGGAAAATGATGGGGCATATAAAACAGGCTTAATGGACCACTTGTAACATGTTTCTGCAGTTGTTTTTGAAATACAGCCCCTCCTTGTGAGTGGTCTGTAATGTTACATATATGTCACATTGGGCATTTATTTCTCAGTTAAAAAAAAAACATTTCATATTTTTTTTGCTAAATAGCAGTTTTTTTCTGTTTCTTTTCTTTTCCACAACATTTATCAAAATTATGCATATTATTAAAAAATTATTAACAAAACATATCAAGCCATAGGCGGATCTTCCAACATTTATCCCCTGCTTGCTGATTTGAAGAATCATTGTTGTCAGTGAGATCTAGTAGAGTCTGAAAACAGTTGCGTAACATTTTGTCAGCACCATGGTATGTCATTTTGTCATTTTCCCAAGTATGCATGATTTCCTGACATTTGGTGCAGATCAATACCAATCAATATTTCAATTATATTAAACAGTGCTGTTAACATTTTAACAGGGTCCCAGATTTTATATAAAACATAGAGAAAATATATAACACTAAAAAAAATATTGAATCTGCTCAATGAATTGAGCAGCTCATTAATATTTTTCTTAATATGACAAATACATAACATCAAAATTCCACCAACTGTTGTAAGGTTAACAGCCCGATGTGACATATACGTCACCACAATATTTTCATAACTTGTTTTATATCAATTTGTTTAAGAAATGTATTAAAATCAGGTTAAGTGTAATCTACGATAAGTTATTAAAATGTTAGAATTGTTGCATGGGTTGAAACATACCTTTAGTCACAAAAACAAGCGTATTAAAAAATTGCTCACACTGCAACATGCGCTAACCAGACAGACCACCATTTTGGAAACGTTGCCACGGCAACAAAAAAATTCACAAATTGTCACATGACTGAACCTGGGTGTTCCTTATATGTCACTTATGGACTTCCTGAGTTGAAATTTAGGGATATTGCTTTAAAAAGACCTTTCCAGATAATGACCAGTGTTTGTGACACCCGTGTCACTGTGGGTTCTTATGGGTTAAAGTAGTGCTAAGAGTAAAGGACAGGAAGTAAAAAAAAGCATTTGTGTGTGTCTACAGGCAGGAAATGAGCCGTTTAATCGTGCCATGCTGTTTAATGTCGGTTTCAAAGAGGCCATGAAGGACTTGAACTGGGATTGTGTGATATTCCACGATGTTGACCACATTCTGGAGAATGACCGCAACTATTATGGTTGTGGTGAAATGCCAAGACACTTTGCGGTCAAACTCAACAAGTACTCTTACATGTAAGTTTTCATAATACACTGTTTTCCTCACGTGTGATTTTGAAATGGTGCTCATTTTTGATATAAGCACCTCTTTGAATATGCAGGCTTCCATATGAGGAGTTCTTTGGTGGCGTGAGCGGGATGACCGTGGAACAGTTCAGAAAGATAAATGGCTTTCCCAATGCATTCTGGGGCTGGGGAGGGGAAGACGACGACCTTTGGCACAGGTACGTGATCAATGATCTCATGTCTTTTCAGAAAAGACACTCCCAGTTTACTGTAAAAACGGATAGTAATGCTTCCTGGACTGGACTATCTGGATCCCACTAAATCTATAGTGCATACTATAAAAGCAGTAACTGACAATGGGCCCTATCTTGCACCCAGCGCAATTGACTTTGTACACCGACGCATGTGTCATTCCTATTTTGCACAAGCGCAAAGCGCGCTTTTCCCTCCACAGAAGCACGTCGCTAAACTAGTGAATGCACTTGCGCTCCCTGGGCGGTTCAGCGCAAAAAAGGAGGCGTGTTCCGGCGCAAACAATCCCTGGTGCTATTTTGCTGTTCCATTAAACAATTGCGCCACTGACCAGAAAAAACCTAGTCTAAAGTCAGTGGCGCGTTGCGCGTTGTTCATTATGCTATTTTAAGGGCGCATGCTTGACCATAATGTATAGCGTGCACAACGCGCATACACTTTGCTCATGTAATCTACACAGATGCAACAGTTATTTTTGCAAATCATAAATTGTTACACTAAAAAAATATTAACACATGAGATGACGGAAATCATTGTGGTTGTGAAGATGTGAAAAAATAGGCATAAATCTAGCTTACAAATGATTCAGGCTAATTGTAATAATTAAGGATAAGACCTGTTTGCCCAATAGTGGCAAGACATATATGTATATAAGGACATCTGACAAATTGGTTTGTCCGTCAAGAACCAGGAAAAAAAATCGACTGAAAAACTGAAAAAACTGAAAGACTGAAAAAAAAAAAGACTGTGAAATCACCTTTACCATAATGTACAACATTACAACTTCACTTCTCTGTCTTTCACTGCTCTTACAAGCTCATCAGTCTCCTCGGCTGTGAACCGCTCCTGGCGTGCGCCTGGTAAATACGCCATAATAATAGCAATCCATTATGGAACTTGCGCACCTGCTTTTAAAGGGAATGTTGGATGACGCTCGGATTGGTTTATTCACGTTACGCCCAAACCACACCCATGAATAATGAAGCTACTTCAGACCAACCCATTTTAGATTTGCGCCGGGCGCAAGAGCCATTTATCCCGCCGGGAAAATAGCAACAGCGCCGAGACCCGCCCACAAAGTTACTTGCGCTTCGCGTTTTTACACTTGCGTTTCAGATCGTTAAAATAGGGCCCAATGGCTCTCATTAATCATTTCCTCAATTAAAACGGTTTACTGCTAAAAGATTAAGAGTACTTTTGAATATGTTTAAATCAAATGCTCTTTCACAAGAATGAGATGAAGAAATCTCTAGCCCAATAAAACCTGTTTTATTTTACATGGAGAGGTCACATTTATGAGGTTAGAGTTTTCTGTTCTGTGAACTATACTACGAGTGAACTTATTATTATTACTGTTAGTTTTAGGGCTGTCAAACGACTCATTGCGATTAAACACATCCAAAATAAAAGTTTGTGTTAATATATAATAATATATATATTAATAATAATATATGTGTGTGTACTGTGTAGAATTATTATGTACACACACATGGGTGTATATATTTAAGAAAATATATGTTTATTCAGTATATTCAAATTCAAAATTGCTTTATTGGCATGAATGTAAATCATACAAGCCAAAGCTAGGAATATATGAACATAAATAATTATACATGAACATTAATAATAAACATCAAAATAATAGAGGAAAATATTACAACATAACTTAAACTTAAATAAACAGTGTAACAAATTAGAACATTTGATACCACAGCGTTTTAACATATATACACACTCACATGTACTGAGGGTTACTGTGGTGGACAATAGGGAAACACACTGAGGTCAGATGCAACACACACACATTACACACACATTCACCTGTTGTCTCTCAGGCTCTGGCACACACACACACACGCACACACACACACACGTATCTCGCAGCCAGTGCTGCTGCAGTATATACATGCAAATATTTCTTATACATGAATGAGTGTGTATTCAAATATATATATATATAAATATGCAGTACACACATACATTGTAAACACAAACTTTTATTTTAGATGCGATTAATCACAGTTAATTGTTTGACAGCCCTAATATATTTATATTATATATATACATTTTAATATTTTATATATAAATATAACGCATTTTTCTTAAATATATATATATATCCGTGTGTGTATTTATATGTACATAATAATTATACACAGTACACATATATTATGTAAACACAAACTTTAATTTTGGACGCGATTAATTACGATTAATCGTTTGACAGCACTAGTTAGTTTACTAGCTATATCCTAGATCACTTTTAACATTTTGAAGTATACCCTCAGTAAACAACTTGAGCTTAACATCATACATATACGTTACTACATGTACTTACTATAGTAATAACAGTAAATAATGCAAGTAACTAACCCTAAACCAAACACTAACCCTTACCACAACTCTCTAGTAAGTACATGTAATTAAATAATATCACTTTGTACTTATTTGAGTAAGTGCAATGTAACAACGTCACCTTAAAAGAACTTATTAATAAAGTAAATCTGCCGAATGTTTATCTGTCTCTCCAGTTCCAACCATGTATTTTTTGCTATAAGCTTTTCCATCCCAAAGCTATAAACTATAAACCTGTATGTTTTGAAGATATGTAAAACATACTGTATGCTGGAGTATCTCAAATAATCCAAAATGTGTGACTACAAAAGAGCAAAGACAACTGGCCAAGTACACTTAGAATACTAAATTATACTTTTCTTAAGTATATCTCGATCAAAAAGTATGTGCCAAATATACCTTTCTGAATACTTACTGTGTCAGTATAAACCAAGTACACTTAAGGATATTTCATATAAAAGTAGACTGACTCTCATTAGTTTTAAAGATGTATACTAAATGCCCAGCTAAATAAACTTCATTGTGGTAAGGATAGCCAAATACTACTCACTTTGTCCTGAGTTATGAAACACAGTTGGGGACACTACATTGTCAACTAAATATCCAAATAAATCTAATTAATAAACTAAATTAACCATTTAAACTAAATTACTGATCTAAAGCCCACATTGTCATTATTTTCCTGTTTAACGCCGTGAAGCTGCTTTGAAACAATCTGCATTGTAAAAAGCGCTTTATAAATAAAGTTGACTTGACTTGACATTTGTCGATAGAATACATTAATTTTGGCCAAATCTATTGTAACCTAAATCTATACAGTATAGTTAAATAGTTCCTAGTAAATATTATAAATACACCTTCACTTTGATAGTTTTTGCAGTGATCTTGGACTAATATACATACGTTTCGTTTCAGGGTTCAGTTTGCCGGCTATAAAGTGAGTCGACCTCATGGAGAACTTGGTCGTTACATGTCTATACCACACCACCACCGAGGGGAAGTCCAGTTTCTGGGCAGGTAAGTCGAAGACAGGCCTCTTCTAAATCCCAAAGCCTCCATTTATAATGCCATGTCCCAAATGACATCCTGAACGCATGTAGTTGTCCTCCAAGTGGACACTTTGGCCCTCTAGAATGATTTTACGTTTCTTACGTTTTTTTACGTTTTTTGCTCATTTCTCAATACTTTGGTCATTTTTTTCAAAACTCTTCACATAGTGATCACAACATCAGTCTAAACAGTGGGTCATTTATCATTGCTTTGGCACAAAATGCATTCAATGACGACATCTTTCAAATTACATGAATTATTTTCTGACTTCGACACAACAACCACCAATTTGCACATGATTACACTGTTTTCAAAAGTTCAAAATAATACCATGGTACAAAACTGAATAAGACAGAAATTTGCTACATTTCTACAGTAATATTGTAATGAAATATATTCT
Organism: Gobio gobio; assembly: GCF_949357685.1. Lineage (NCBI taxonomy): Eukaryota > Metazoa > Chordata > Actinopteri > Cypriniformes > Gobionidae > Gobio > Gobio gobio. The sequence continues at coordinate 42,789,080 of NC_137117.1, forward strand.
GAATTAAAATATATACTATCAAAGCAATGAGATGTAACTGAACACCTTCAATTCATTACCATCCATTCAAAAGCGGAAACTTATTTACATGACTTGTACTGTCATGTAAATATGGACTATGTAGCATCTACGGCTGAATTATAAGCAGTAGAGAGGGTCATTCTGCTTTTGTAAAGAAATACAAAAGAAATGATTGTATAATGCTCCCTGAAGTTAGTGTTTTTAGGTCTGTGACAAAGTGTGTTTGTTGAGTGAAACCTTTGCTAGTGAATGAAGTGTTCGTGCATTTTGAATGTGAAATTAACCACTGTGACAAGATGAGAGTTGGTTAGGAGTAGGGTTGGGTATCGTTTGGTTTTTTTTTCGATTCCGGTGCCAAACCGATACTTTTAAAACGGTTCCGGTGCCTAAACGGTTCCTGAACCGATACTTTAAAAAAAAAGGCCACAAAACGAGGTGGATGACATTAAATGGCTTTTTATTTTTTTATTTAAATTGAACCATTTATTAAAAGTTGAATGTATACCTAAATGTATGAATATAAATAAATACAAAACACAATAAATTATTATTGACTTATTTACAAATTCACAGTAAAACCTAAGCCACCTAACCCAACTACAACAAGCCTAATATAACTCTAAATAACAGTTACAGTAATAACAGCAGTCGTCTGTGTTCTTGGTCTGCTACAAACCAGCTTCCAGCTTCAGCTTTATTTTGAAATATGATCATATTCTCTGGCTAAATATTTTAGAACACATCGCCTTAATGTTTCCATGGCGACACGTCATGTTTCTCACATGACACACAGCAGCCGCAATAGCGCTGACAGCTCAGCTGTATCGGGTTTATTTAGCTTTTTCTTTTTATTCAAAATATTCACAAACTTCTTAACTGTGTCACGAACTATCTGATGTTCAAATGTGTGAGTGAATGTGTGTTAGTTGATCTATAAAGCCATGCGCCATGTTAGTTTGCGCCTCAGAATCAGATCTGTCGGATTTACAACATTTGAGTTCATTCTCGTCTCACGAAATACATGAAAGTGAACTGGAAGAAGAATAGAGTAAACTATATAGGTTACTATATAATGTGCATGTATCTGATTTGAATAAAACACATAACGTTAGTCAAATTATAACCGTCTGAAAGGATTGTCATTGCCGCTTCCATAGACATCAGTGTGTGTTTTTTGCTAGTAGCCTACTTATGAGCATTTAAATGTCTGAAACCTGAAATAAACATGATGTGGTTGAAAACACTGAATAGTTGTCATGAGATGTGGTTGAAAACACTGAATAGTTGTCATGAGATGTGGTTGAAAACACTGAATAGTTGTCATGAGATGTGGTTGAAAACACTGAATAGTTGTCATGAGATGTGGTTGAAAACACTGAATAGTTGTCATGAGTTGTGATGTGACGAGCGCTGAGCGTCTGTCTCTGGCTCAGCCAAAGCGCGAAAGCACGTTTGAATTTTGGCACCGAAATGAGGAACCGAAATCTGCGTTCTGTTTCGGTCCGGTACATACCGGTTATATAAGTACCATATTGGCACCGGGTTTCGGTACCCAACCCTAATTAGGAGACCTGTGTGAAGAAGAGTTTTTTAAAAATGACGCAAGTATTGAGAAAAAGTAAAAAAACTGTAACCAAAAAGGCCCAATTTTTGTAAGATTAGACCTTATTCATGAGCAGAACATTTTTGTAAATCGTTCCTAAACCCTTTCTTATGATAATTATGGAATTATTCAAAGTTTTGTTTGCTGAAGACTTGACACATGATCTTCTTTTGCTTTTCAGATACAAATTGCTCCGTAGATCTAAGGAAAGACAGAGTCTGGATGGCCTGAATAACTTGAATTACTCCCCTCTAGTGTCCCGGAAGAGTCTTTACACGAATGTGTCAGTGACGCTCAGTCGAGAACTGGCGCCCGTCGCCGATTACTGACAGAACTCAAGGGACGGGCAGGAGAGACACATGCCACATACTACACCACGTTATTTCTGAAGTTGTTTTGTTTTAGGAAAGGCGGGGGGGATTCCACAGATCCTCGTTTCTGTGCTTTTTTAATTTATTACTTTTTTACAGCATTTTTTTTAAGCAAATTTCATCACATTTTACCTTTTTTTTTCTTTGTCACTGATCCACTGTATGTCTATCATTGATCTCTTCTGGAATCCAAAACCCCAAATGCTGGCTTCCCCTCAGATCCGATACGGGGTGTCTTCTAATCAGACTTCGCCGAGGGGGTGAAGTCACATGTTTACAGCATGAGTGAGAAATCGGACAGGTCAATGACCGTAATGCTGAACGACTTCAGAATAGCCATTGTAGGGTTTGGGGAATATGCCCTTTCGTCTGCCAGGAACAAACACAGCTGGTTCTGTGTGTTAGAATATCAACAAATAAATACAAGATTTAAAAAACAAAAATCAAATATATAATAAATAAGCATGCACTGACACTCACAGTAGATCACACGTTTGTGTGCGAGGATTCACTCGTGAAACCCTCACGTAGTCGATAAAAACATGCTCATTTACCGGCTAACTTCTTGCCCCTATAGATTGACCCCATGAAATGGCTTGACAAGCACCGTTTCCTTTCCAGTGTTGATCTATATTCCACTAAAACAGGAAGTTGGGGCATTTCCCAGGGCTTGAACCTCTTTTTAAATAGCCAGCAGCCTTTAGTTGATCTCACGGATGGTAGTGCAAGATTTGTCATTAATATTGTTGGCCGGTTTTCCCTAGTCATTTTAATGCATATCAGAGCTAGTAAACATTGACTAAAAGACACAAAATGGCGTCTCTAACGAACACAAGAGCCGTATACAAGCCAGCGAAATGCATCTTCGTCCGAATGATCGTGTGTTTCCGCTCTGTACACCGGGATATGTGTCATAAGAGCTAGATGAGGCTATCTTTCAAATTTGTTACGCTGTATTTATGTGGGTCTGCTGGCCATTTAAAGTAGTTGGATTGTCTGACGAACAAACATTTTGAGGTCTGTGCCTCTAGAGGAGTTTTTCCATTCGCTTACATTGTGTAGATATTTTAAGAGTGTTTCCCACGCACTACCCTTCACAAACAAATTTGACATGCTTTGCATTTTGAGCAATATGCTGCTGCCTCTCTGCGTGTGTACTCACCTCATATCGAAACAAGGGGTGTGTGTGTGTGTGTGTGTGTGTTTTACAAGAGCCAACAATTGTCTAATTCTGAGTGTTACTGTCGGTTAATTTCTTGAGCTAAATTTGGACATGCATATGGCAGAACGAGCCACTTTATTAGACCAAACACACACACACCTTGGGCCTCCTTCATGAAACACAAAAATGACTAAATTATTAGTTCCATATTTAGTTCGCATTGAACTTATGCAAATAGCTTTCTGAACAATTTCCACAGAACATGTCTTCATTCTTCATTCATTGTGAAACATCCACGTCAGTCATTTATGAATCATGAATGAGGCCCTTTCCATCATAATAGCATATTACACGTGTTTATGTCGTTTAGAGATCTTAGAGGCTTCGTAATGCGTATTTGTGAGCGTGTGTTTGTGTGTGTGTGTTCATCAAAGAGGCTGGCCCTCATATTAATTCATTCTTTTATGAATTTTTTTTTAGTTAATTGTTCTACTGTTATTGTGATTATCGTGAGGGAACAGATCAATAAGATAACTGTGATGTAAAAACAAGCACTGAAATATGCTTCTTATGTGAGGCTGATCTTGGGAAGAGAGTTTGTTGCTGTTAAACTGAACGGACGGCGGTTTCGTATGATGACACGAGAGGAGGAGGCGGTTAGAGAGAGAGCGTTCTGCCGTTGTACTTGTGTCTTGTAACGGATAATTATACGGGATCGAAGCTAATTACACTCTTGTCTCATTGACCGGCAGTGTAATCTATCCGTGTAGCATGTTCAGCGCTCCAAGCACTTCTCTCTAATGTTTGATTCTCTCTGTGTTTGACGCTCATGGAGTTTTTGCGCCAATGTTTGGGGTCTTTTTTTACTCCTATAAAGCTAAACAATTGCTACTCTTACACTGTGTCCAAGTACCTACCAACGAAATGTCCTGTTGCTTGTCAAATTTTGTTTAAAAAGAAAAAAAAAAAGACATTTTTATAGCTTGTTGCTGTGTTGTGGATCTAAGTCCAAAAGAAAAGTCACAACGCTCCATATTGATTGGCATGTGTTTTGAATAACACATTGCATTGTGTTGTGTTTTAGGGTCAAATTAAATCTAGGGTAACGTACTGGCCGATATCTACAAGTACCTCTGCTTTTCTACAGATCTTTGTTTACAGGACACAGTTTTAAGTTTCCTAATGAATGTATTGCTAATGGAACAGTTTGGAATCAAATGCTGTGTTCACGACCGTCATTTCGCGATGACAACTCATCTACTCGAAGCTGTTCACGTCTTCGGACTGGGAATTATGAGTTTCTATTTCAACACTATCAACGGCGAAATGAATCTGCAGCAGTCAGGTCCCAGACAGCAACATAGTGTCGGCCCACATCTGGGGCCTCGTTTATAAAACTTTCCAGAACCTACACAAAATGTCCTTTATAAAACCCAGTCAGCGGAAGATTGTACTTAAGCCAGGGACAGAGCACGCCAATGGTCAGGCAACGCCAGGTCGTTTTTGAACGTCGGTCAACTTTTTTTTTCCTGGCGTGTTCCAGGAAATGGCTCTAGTCGGACGCCATTGTTGTTGTTTTCGGCCGATTCAACATGTAGAATCAGCGCCGGGCCGTCGGTGAACTCTGATTGGCTGTTCAGCTTAGCAAACAAGTCTGATGAACAGACAGAAGGCTGTTATAATTCTACGTCATCTTACCTGAGCAACACTGCGCAAATATTCTCTTAATAACATGCGTCGAGTGGCATAAACAATGTGATCAGCATGATTGATATTCACAACGGTAAGCAAGCGCTGTTTTGTTTATGGTTTGCATACCTGCAGTCTTAGTTAAACTTTTTTTAATGACAAATGAAGACGAATATATCTGCAGAATTAGCAGAACGTTAGCCTGTAGTCCTTTTGGTGCGTTCAGGTGCTGTTTCTTTGGCGTCGGTTTAGTGTGTCCCTACCTATACAAGCATCTCCACCCTGTAAAACAACCATATATGGAGCTTACAACGCCTAGTTTTACTATGCATATCCTCATCTGCATATCATTTGCACATGCATATTCATTCACATGATACCAGGTTTAACGTTACAAGATATGAGGAAAATATGAAATACGGAGGGCTCATTGCTAAAAATCATTCAGTAGCCTCGTTTTTTAATAAATAAATCAAAATAGTATAAAACACATTTCAGAGAAAGTTTTTCTCAATCTTTTCCACTGGCCAAATTGTATTTTTAATTGCTTTATATTTTTAATGGAAACGGATTATTCGCGCAAAAATATTTTCTCACACCATGTGCTCTGCTATTAGTTAAAAGTTAAAACATTCAATGCCACTGGAAAAGTGTTCAAAAGCAGCACATCCACTACAAATATTTCTATTTATTAGAATATAAAAAATGTTGTAACTTCTGGATAATGATTTCATATAATTTAAGTGCGTAACTCCGTTAATGATAATTGCATATTTAATATAAATGTATATCAGTTTAAAGGATTAGTTCACTTCAAAATGAACATTTTCTGTTAATTTACTTTTTACACCCTCACCTCATCCAAGATGTTCATGCCTTTCTTTCTTCAGTCGAAAAATCGAACGTTTTTTAGGAAAACATTCCAGGATTTTTTTTAATCGACATAATGGTCTTCAATTGCAACCAACGAGTTGAAGGTCCAAATCGCGCATTTGAGGTTAAAAAGTATACACATTTTTTTTTTTTTAATTGAAAATGGCCGATGGTTTGGCTAGATAAGACCCTATTCCTCGGCTGGGATCATGCAGATCCTCTGTTGAAACTGCATTGATTTGGACCTTCTAGAAAAGAAATTACGTTTTTTGAGGAAAACAATCCAGGATTTTTCTCCACATAATGGACTTCAGTGACAACCAACATTCAGTGAAAAATCCTGGATTGTTTTCCTCAAAAAACGTAATTTCTTTCCTACTGAAGAAAGAAAGACACGAACACCTTGGATGAGATGGGGTGAATTATCAGGAATACTTCATTTTGAAGTGAACTAATCCTTTAAATAATTCTTTTGTTGATTCAAACTGTTATTGTGAACATGGACTGTATTTATGATTAGGACTCATATGAGGATTTAAAGTGGTTTTCCTTCATCTGCTCACCATCGGTTTTGCCAAACTGCTCCAAAATGTTCGTCAAACGAAAATGTTCTCGTCAAGTTTGATATTATAAATGACAACTTATGTGTAGGAAGTGGTCGTACGCCTCTTCCAGGGCCTGCTTTGTGCGTACGCAATGGTTATAAATGCTGGATCTGGGCCTGGGGCGGTACAAGCAGGAGCTCTCAGAAAACTCTCACGAGCTCCACGTGAACACTTACAAGTTGAAATCTCGTAATTACGGGCATTACGACATGGCGTGAACGCACCGAAACCCTAAGGTCAAATAGGAATTCTCTACCATTTCCATATATTTCAAAAGAGTTTGTTGTTGTTTTGTATGTTTCTAGCATTTGATTCCTTGGTTCCAAATCATAATTAGCATGCATTATGGGTTTTTTTGTCCACTTTATAATTAGGGTTATGTGTTTAGTGTAAGGAAATGTTTTATATTTTGTAGAATCGAGTCGATTTCACTTCCATATAAAAGGAAAATGTAATACTTGTCTCAAATCGGAGACGAGGCGCAGAAGATCCCCGTCATTGGCTCACTCCGCTCCTCTATATCACCCGTTCAGCTCCAGTTGAAATGACAGGGACGGCGCTAACTAACCCGTCCCTTGAACAACTGGCCGCCTTAACACCTGTTAATTTATTCAATATAATCATGTTTTTATTTTTTATAAGCAAATATATTTAAATATGTTGATGTGTTTATTCACTTGTGTTTTGGAGCAAAGGATGTCATATAAAGGACCTTCTATTGAGAAAGAATTTGGAGCCATTTAGTCAGACAGTGATTTGGTGCCATTGACTTCTCTGTGAATGCCATGAGCTGTACAAGCTGTGTTTTCTATTCACTCCAACATTTGTTTCCTCTTTTTTTTTTTACTCATACCAGGCCTTAAATACTGTTTTCAGGATCATTTGTGAGGATGAAGATGCTCCTCTATGACATTATAATATTTATGAACGGTCCAAACCTCTGCATCGATCTCAAACTAAAAAACATTATTTGGATAATATCAAGACACCTGAATTGTTCTGAGAAAATAAGACGCTGTCGTCCATTATAAGGAGATCCGGTCTCCTTGAAGTGAAGCCATCACATCTCGGCCTTAGTGTTTGTGTGTGAACATATCTTTGAGTAGAGACACTTTCTATGATGTCAGATCTTTTTTTTTTCTATTATCATTGTTGAAATGACTGAAGGACACCAATAAAAGCAAGTTTAAGCAATATCTTTTGTTGTAGTGTGTTTGAGTGATTCAGTCGCATTATCCCTACACATGATCAAACAAGAGAAGTCTGCACTCAAGTAATATCATATTCAATACCCACATTTGTACGGCCTATCTAAATGAGCTGGAAAACCTGTTGCACACTACACTACATCCACTACATGTCTGGCAATTTTTATAAAGTAAATGAAAGAATAACTTTTATATTGTTAATAATATTTGTTGACTGAAGCAACTTTACACTGCACCGTTTTTAACCCTCGTGCACTGTTCGATTTCTGGTTACACTCCTTATGGTCCGGGTCAAATTGACCCTAATTGGATTCAATACAATTACCCAAAAATCACACTATGAAAAAACACATATAATCAGGTACAAACAATTAACTTTTAATATCAATACTTTTCACACATTACAAAGAATAAATATCTGAATTTACGATTTATAAAAATACTTTTAACCATTTTTATTTTTATTTTTAATATTGGCCCTTAGGACACTTGCCTTTATACATTTAGATACTATCTTAGTCTAAACCTAAAGTAATCTTGACCAACTATATAGCATTTTAAAGCTTTCAGACTCTAATTTTCATATTTGGTGACTGATTTTCAAAAGAGATGACAGAGCAGGAGATAAATAGCGATAGATTCGTAATTTGTGATGCGGTACCAAACTATAACGCACGTTTTGACTCTTTCCATATGTTTTTTATATGCATTTTAGAGATTGAATTCAAATCAAATATTAACATTACTGCCCAAACTACTTCTCAATAGGATGTCTACTTCACAGATATTTTGAAAAGTATGAAAATATAACGTTCAGATCACTCAAACCATATATGGAAATCGAAGAGTCTACATGTCATCTAGTGGAAAACGTTGGTACTGCACAAAAACTTTCCTTTTTTTTGAGATATCAACCTAAAATTTGGTACAGAATTTGTTCAGATATTTAGCTTTGATTTTCTTGAGGTTTTAGAATTTAACATGTTTTGTAAAATGTATATTTTATATAAAATATAAAAATATGTATCTTATATATTTTCACGTTCATAAACTTCTATAACTTGTTTTAAACTTTACTTTAACGACTTATACAGTGATGGCCGATTTCAAAACACTGCTTCATGAAGTTGTTAATAGTTGAAGAGCTCTGAGATACAACAAAGTGTTTTGTATTTTGTGTCTGTACAGTTGCTTTTGAACAGCCGTCCTATACGGGTCAAATTGACCCACAAACAGCAGGAGTGTATAAAATTTTGATATGCACATTTCACAACCAGTGATGGGAATAACGGCGTTACAGATAAACGGCGTTACTAACGGAATTATTTTTTTCAGTAACGAGTAATCAAACGAATTACTGTTCCTCCCGTTACAACACCGTTAGCGTTACTGAGGGGAAAAAAAGCGGCGTTAGTCGCGTTACTATAATTGAGCTCACTGAAGCGCTTTTCATCCGAACAGGCTCTCTGTCAGTCGGACCTGCAACGTGTGTGTGTGTGTGTGTGTGTGTGTGTGTGTGTGTGCGCGCACCAGCCATGCGTGTTGGGGGTGGGTGTGGTGGTGCACATAACTGATGATGATTGGTGGGTGGGAGACAAGGTTGAAGTTGATAGGTTGAGTTCACACCTATTTTTTTCAAGGTCTATGGTTCACACACACACACACACACACACTGATGACGCACACGCATATGCACATTCAGCGATGGTCCAACGACTTCAAAGGTAGCTTTCGCAAACTGGAAGTATAAGCGCTACTTTTTCCTCGTTGAGGTGAAAGGTAAGAATATTTATGTAACATGCAACTTATGCCCAGGAAGAAAGAGTCTCTCCACGCCGGTGGCAAGTGATTCTGAAGCGCCTCACATCATCATATGCCATAGTGGCTAAAAACCCAGGTGATAACGTGAGCTCCACTACCAAAGGAAAGTATAGTACTGATAATATTTACACAATATTTACACTATAGTAGGCCTACTGATAATATTTACAATAATGCATTGAATTTGATAGGTGTCTCTTACATTGTCCCACAGCAACATTACAATAGTGTACATTAATGTACAATGTTTTATAATAATAATTTATTCTATTTAGTGTCCAATTCATTCATTTAACATATCTAATATTGGGGGCATCCAAGTTCCCCTTCGTTCAGTCACTACGACGTAACGTTAGTGACTAACGAATGGGGGTTTCGCTTAGAAGCCTATCAACTTCGAGTTTTGAGAAAACGCCCAATGGCGTGCCAATGCCATGGGGCATGCGGAATTTGCATACGTAGCTCCGCCTCACTGCGTGAGTATATAAGGAAGTACGAGGCAATATCGCATTATGTTTCTGCTTTCGGAGCCAAGAGTACCTACCTCTTCACTCCTACAGCCTTCTGAGACTCTGTCAGCTTCTTCGAGACGAGCAGCTTTCCAGTCGGTGTTGGTGTGACGGCGCGTTCCAGTGATCGCATACTTCCTGCCTGCTGATCTGTGCAGTGGTCCGCCTGACAGCTGGTGTGTGTTTCCCTGGGCGCTTCGGCATCGACTGCAAGGTTTTCCTCTCACAAAAAGAGCTTGCGCGTGGCACGTCTTTTTCAAGACGGCTCGCCCGTGCACTTCCGGGTGCGATCGATTTTCCGCTGCTGTCTGAGGACGCATTCACTGCTCGAGCGTGTTTGGGCTTCAGCGCGCACGGGCAGTGTTTGCGGATGTGTCACGTTTCCATTACGGGGGCGTGACCATCGCGATGTCACGGTCGAGACTCAATGATCTCCGTGAGGAGAGAGAGTCCCCTCTGCCACACCCCAATCTACCGTCCCCGAGTGAGATGGTACTTTGGCTGGTGGCCAGGGTGACCTGAGGGCGGTGCTGTGGTATTAAGAACCCCGACGTTCATTCCTCGGGCCACACCCCCCTCTTATACATCGCTTCCGCGAGTGTTGGATTGAATCTACGGCCCGTCTCTGACGCCCCGTTCGTTCAGTTCACGCTCCGGATAGCAGTGAGATGTCGATCGCCGCATCCCAAGGTGGGCTGGAGTCCTTTGGGGATGACGATTAGGTTGTGCTCCGCCTCCGGGTGTGTCAGCACTGCCTGATCTGACCTAAAGTTGACAGCCATGTTATCTCGGGCAGCCGCGAGTCTCGCGCTGGTGTGGAACTCCGCCCAGTCGTGGGTGCTCGTGGTTGCGCGATTGGTTTTTGGGGGCGGCACCCGACAGCTGTTGGGCCCCGCCCCCAATACCTTTCGCTCCCGGGGTGCATGAGGAGATCACGCGGTCCCGGAAGTCCCCGTGCTTCTCGCGAGCGTTTGGTGGCCTCCTCCGCCTTCTCTGCCCTTGATGGGGCCGCGGCCTAGGGTACACTGGGGCCCCCTCCCCCCCCACTGTTGAACTCTCTGTTGCGCACTACGGTGTCCACAGAGGGCTTTGACGTGGCGTGGTGTGGCTGTCCTAAGCACCCCCCCCAAAGCCTGTGGGCTCATCTACTTCGGTGGCGTGGTCCCGCAGTGCTACGGGCAGGCCGCCGCCCCTTTGCACATGCACAAGGGTGGAGCCGACCCAGGGCTCTTCATTGAGCTGCGTGCCGCAACTGACCCCGCCCCCGGGCGGTGAAGGTGGCCACACGCTCCCTGGGTCGGGCGATGTCCACAGCTGTGGTCCGGGAGAACACCAGGCCTTACCTGGTGATGTGGAGGACGTTGAGCGGGCCCGCCTCCTCAACTCACCCATATCCCAGGCTGGCCTCTTCGGCGGCGCGGCTGAGAACTGCGCCCAACAGTTCTCGGCCGCCCCAGAGCAGACTGAGGCTGCAACACGTACTGCCCCGGCGGCCAGCTGCTGCACCAGCCGCCGGCCCAGTCGCCTCAGTCCGCTCGCCGCCGAGGGCGCCCTCCCTCTTCCCGCCCGGCCCCAGCAGCAGCCTTCACCTGGGCCGCGCCGTGGAGGTGGTTGAGGATGTCGCCCAGTCCGCTCCCCAGACTGGTTAAACGCCAGGATGGAGGTGGACAACTCAGAGATGGGTTCCAGTTCTTCCCAGGGGATGGTCGCAGGGGCTCTCCTTCCCCCGGTGGAGGGCCGGGGGAAAATCCTTCCGCTGCTGGCCCCCGGGCTAGCAGCGCTTGGGAAGAACTCATGTTCCTGTCTCTGAGCACCCAGAGACCGGTGATGACAGTGCGCGCCACCCTCGGGTCTCGCCACTCGCATCCCTCTCTGTCGCCAGCCCCCTGGCAGAGCAGACCCCAGTGGAACGCGAGTCCTTCCCTGGTCTCCTCTGTCAGGGCGCAGCCGTTAACCGTGCTCCGACCCGGGGACGCCCAACAGCCTCCCCTGTCCGCGCCGGTAACGCTGCCTCGCTGCCCCACCCAGGGTACGTCTGTCGTCCGGATGACCCCGTTGGTGCAGTCTCTGGAAGCCTGGCTTCAGCTTCCGGGGCTGTCCCGCTGGGCTGCCCGGACCATCAGGCTCGGCTACGCGATTCAGTTCGCGCAGGCTCCTCCCCGTTACAGGGGAGTCCGCTATACCATGACCGGGGCCCATGCCCCCGTCATGCGTGCAGAGATTGCCACTCTACTGGCGAAGGGTGCGATCGAGCCTGTCCCTCCAGCCGAAATGAGGTCGGGGTTCTACAGCCCCTACTTCATTGTACCCAAGAAAACCGGTGGGTTACGGCCAATCCTGGACCTTCGCATCTTGAACCGATCCCTTCACCGGCTTCCGTTCGAGATGTTGACTGCGAAACGCCTTTTCGAATGCGTTCGTCCGTACGATTGGTTTGCAGCGATTGACCTGAAGGACGCCTACTTCCATGTCTCCATCCTTCCTCGACACAGACCGTTCCTACGGTTTGCTTTCGAGGGGCGGGCATACCAGTACGCAGTTCTCCCATTCGGGTTATCTCTGTCCCCTCGCGTCTTCACGAAGATCGCCGAGGCAGCCCTTGCGCCCCTTTGGCAGCACGGGGTCCGCATCCTGAACTACCTCGACGACTGGCTCATACTAGGCCACTCTCGAGAGCAGGTTTGCGGACACAGAGATCTGGTTCTCCACCACTTAACCCGTCTGGGCCTTCGGGTCAACTGGGAGAAGAGCAAACTTTGCCCCGTGCAGAGGATCTCTTTTCTCGGTATGGAGGTCGACTCGGTCGCCATGTACGCGCAGCCTTCGAGCGAGCGCGCGCAGTCTCTGCTGACTTGCCTCCGACAAATCGAGAGCAAGAATGCGGTTCCACTGAAACTTTTTCAGAGGCTCCTGGGGCATATGGCATCTGCAGCCGCGGTAACGCCGCTCGGATTGCTTCATATGAGACCGCTTCAGCACTGGCTTCGCGATCGAGTCCCGAGATGGGCATGGCAGTCTGGCACGCTCCGGATCCAAGTGACTCGGGCCTGCTTACAGACACTCACCCCGTGGTCGAACCTCAGCTTTCTACGGGCCGGTGTGCCCTTAGAACGAGTTTCCAGGCATGTTGTCGTATCGACGGATGCTTCTGCCACGGGCTGGGGTGCCATGTGCAATGGACAAGCAGCCGCGGGCTCCTGGACAGGACCCCAGCGCCTCCTGCATGTCAATTGCCTCGAGTTGCTGGCAGTACGGTTCGCCCTGCACCGCTTCCGAGCGTTGCTGAAGGGTCAACATGTGCTTGTCCGGTCAGACAACACGGCCGTAGTAGCGTACATCAACCACCAGGGCGGTCTACGCTCCCGCCGCATGTCTCAACTCGCCCGCCATCTCGTCTTATGGAGTCAGAAGCGCCTGAGGTCCCTTCGTGCTGTCCATATTCCGGGAGTCCTGAACCACGCAGCCGACGAGCTCTCGCGGTTTCAGCCTCTCCCGGGAGAATGGAGACTCTATCCCCGGACGGTTCAGCTGATTTGGGAACAGTTCGGCGACGCACAGGTAGACCTGTTTGCCTCCCACGACTCTTCCCACTGCAGCCTGTATTATTCCCTGACCGAGGGCACGCTCGGCACGGATGCACTGGCGCACAGCTGGCCGCGGGGCCTACGCAAATATGCGTTTCCCCCAGTGAGCCTACTCGCACAGCTTCTGTGCAAGATCAGGGAGGACAAGGAGCAGGTCCTTTTGGTCGCCCCGTACTGGCACGGCCGGACCTGGTTCTCCGAACTCATTCTCCTTGCGACAGCCCCTCCCTGGCCTATTCCTCTGAGACCGGACCTCCTTACTCAGAGACGGGGCACCCATTGGCACCCGCGTCCCGACCTTTGGAACCTCCACGTGTGGCTCCTAGACGGGACCCGGCAGGTTTGAGTGGCCTACCACCTACGGTGGTCGCCACCATCACTTCCGCTAGGGCAGAGTCCACTCGGCATGCCTATGCGTTGAAGTGGAACCTCTTCGTCACCTGGTGCTCTTCCCGCCAAGAAGACCCCTGGAAATGTCCGATCGGGTCCGTGCTTCAGTTTCTCCAAGAGGGGCTGGAGCGAAGGCTGTCTCCCTCCACCCTCAAGGTATATGTGGCCGCAATATCTGCCCACCACGATCTCTTGGAGAACAAAAAGGTAAGTCAGCACGACCTGGTCATCAGGTTCCTGAGGGGAGCTAGGAGACTGAATCCTCCTCGCTCTCCTCTCGTACCCTCTTGGGACCTCGCAGTAGTGTTAACTGCTCTGCAGAGACCTCCCTTTGAGCCTTTGCGGTCGGTCGATATTAAGTTTCTGTCTATGAAGACGGCTCTGCTGACCGCATTGGCCTCAGTCAAGAGGGTCGGGGACCTGCAGGCATTTTCGGTTGACGAAGCGTGCCTGGAGTTCGGGCCGGCTAACTCTCACGTGATCCTGAGACCCCGGCCTGGATATGTGCCCAAGGTTCCCACCACTCCGTTCAAGGACCAGGTGGTGAACCTGCAAGCGCTGCCTTTGGAGGAGGCAGACCCAGCCTTGGCATTGCTCTGTCCAGTACGCGCTCTCCGCGCCTACGTAGACATGACGCAGTGTTTCAGGACCTCAGACCAGCTCTTTGTCTGTTATGGTGGAGAGCGGAAGGGAAGTGCTCTCTCAAAGCAAAGGCTGTCTCACTGGATAGTGGACACCATTGCTTTGGCTTACCAGCAGCAAGGCCGACCATGTCCCCTTGGTGTGAGGGCACACTCCACCCGGAGTGTGGCTTCCTCTTGGGCTCTAGCGCATGGCGCCTCGCTAGCAGACATCTGCAGAGCTGCAGGCTGGGCGACACCCAACACATTCGCCAGATTCTATAATCTCCGAGTGGAGCCAGTGTCTGACTATGTACTCGCTCCCCCGAGGGGCCGGTAAGGACCAGGTTCAGGTGTCTTCGCTTGCTCGCCACTCCACTCCACGGACTGGATACGTGCGATATTTCCTCAGGTGAGTTCCCCGAGAGCCCTGAGCTCCTCCAGCACTGTCGACGCCGACATCAGTTCAGTCTGCCCTCTCGAGCCCAGACCCTCATGTCCGGCCAGGTGCCCCATGTGCATGGTTCCCTCTGGCGACCCCCACATGTGTATTTCACCGTAAGTCTCCGCAGTGAGCGGGTTTCTTCCCTTGGCGTGTCCCCGCCACCCCTAGGGTTAAAAATCCACCTTCGGCTGGTACCCTAGAGATCTCCCATATGCAACCCTCTCCGGGTCATATGTGTCTCTTAAGTCCTCCCCACGGGTAGGCATCTTGGCATTCCCTCACTGGGATATGCTTCCCAGTGTACCTTGGTAATCCTGTGTTAAGTGGGAGTCCTTCGCCCGTACTAGTCTTACGACAGGGTACTCACACTTACGCAGGGCGCTGGAAGACAGCTGAGTGGCGGGATTATATTGGGACCCCCATTCGTTAGTCACTAACGTTACGTCGTAGTGACTGAACGAAGGGGAACGTCTCGGTTACGGATGTAACCCTCGTTCCCTGAGGAGGGAACGGAGACGTAACGTCCCCTTGCCACATCAGCTGTGTTGCCTGGAACGCAGGAGTTCAGTCTTGGCTCCTCAAGCAGGTAACATAATGCGATATTGCCTCGTACTTCCTTATATACTCACGCAGTGAGGCGGAGCTACGTATGCAAATTCCGCATGCCCCATGGCATTGGCACGCCATTGGGCGTTTTCTCAAAACTCGAAGTTGATAGGCTTCTAAGCGAAACCCCCATTCGTTAGTCACTAACGTTACGTCTCCGTTCCCTCCTCAGGGAACGAGGGTTACATCCGTAACCGAGACGTTATTTGACATATTTGAACATTTGGGGGAAAAAAAAAAGTAACGCAGTAATTACTTTCCCTGGTAATTAGTTACTTTTATAATGATGTAACTCAGTTACTAACTCAGTTACTATTTGTAAGAAGTAACTAGTAACTATAACTAATTACTTTTTTAAAGTAACGTGCCCAACACTGTTCACAACACATTATCAAGTTGAAACTTTGCATGCATGTTAATGACCCTAAATGAGAAAAGGTCACACAATTTCAAGAAAAACAATGTAGGTTAGATAGTATTTCAGATAGATTTAAAAAATAAATTATAGCTAATTTTTACCATTTGTGGCATACAAAAAATATTTCTGAATTGAAAAAATGGGGAAAAGCTTTTTTTTTTTGCTTCATAGGTTAGTAAAAAACTAAAATAACAAAATATAACCAAGAAATGTTATTATTTTGGGTCTCTACAATTGCCATAGAACATTAAAATATGCGGGTCAAATTGACCCGTGAACATCACGAACGTAACAGTAAATGTGTGTGTGTATATGTCAAAACACATTAGCGTGTTGAAACTTTGCATGCATGTTCATGACCCTAAATGAGAAAAAGTCACAAAATTTAAAGAAAAAAAACATAGGTTAACTGATATTTCTGACAAGTTAAAAATCAAAACGGGTCAAATTGACCCGCAACATAACACAAGGGTTAAATAAAAACTGAAACCTTTGGTAACACTTTAGTATGTGGAACACATATTCACTATTAACTATGACTTTTACCTCAATAAACTCCTTATTTACTGCTTAAAAGTTAGTAAGGAAGTTGTTAGGTTCAGGTATTGGGCAGGATTAAGGGATGTAGAATATGGTCATGCAGAATAAGGCATTAATATGTGCTTTATAAGTACTAATAAACAGCCAATATCCTAGTAATATACATGATAATGAGCAACTAGTTAACAGTGAGGATTTAACCCTAAAATAAAGTGTTACCAAAGCTTTTTTGGACCCACTTTATATGAGGTGGCCTTAACTACTATGTACTAACATTTTAATTAATCATTTGATACAATGCACTTATTGTGTACATACATGTTTTTACATTGTACTTACATTTTTAAAAATACCTTCATGTAATTACATCTGTAATTAATTTCTGTAATTACATTTGTAATTACACTGTTGACACTTCCCTTACACCTAACCCTACCCTTAAACTTACCAATACAACCACACCTGTCCATAACTTTACCTGTATCCCACCTCAATATCAGCAAAGGTGTTTTGCAATACAATTTGAACACAGTAAGTACATTGTGGAGCGCGGGGCACAACCTGACGCGGGGTTAATTGTAACACGCATGTTTTAACACATGCCAGAATGACGAAACTTAGTGTATTTACTAGTTGCCAAATCAACAATATTTAGAGAGAAAATAGCGCCAAAATTAAAAAATCTCTGGAAGATATTACTGAACATGTATTTAACCGTAGCAAAAGTAAATTTCTTACTTAAGTTTAGTTTTCATCTCTGTTTTTTGTGTTTATTTAAAATAAGACAAATCCAATATTATTTTAATATTTTATCTGTTATTTAACAGTTGAGATGGTTCATTAATGCTGATCTAACAGCAGAAGACACGAGATGTGGTTTAAATCCCAGTTGTGCAGATGGGGTGTGTGTTAACACTGCGTTACAATCAGCCCCTATTAGAACTACACCATTATATTCTATACTTTTATAAATTATTTTGAGAAACCATGAGAAAAGGGTGAATAATGACTGAGAGTCAATGTTCAGAAATTATTAATTATTATTATGTTTTGAACTATGCCGTATAGCTGTATTTAGCGATGTGTTTGTTGTCAAACTCAAAAATGAGTATATTTTTAATGATTAAAAAATGCCATTATTTTATTTTAAAAAGTTAATAATTGTATTTTGTTGACAAAATATTTTAGTTTGTCTTGGATATTTCAGTATCAGATGACATTTTAAGCTGTCATTTGGTCATGTTATAATGTACCCCACCTATGGGGCATGTTGTCACATTTCACTTCCATTCTTTCAGGGTAAATCAAGAAAAAAGTATACACTGTATTAATGAAACAAAACCACATCATTGTACTAGACATGTGTGCAATTAATGTGGGAAAAAACAAATACTCTGAACCCCAAGTGGATTTACACAAACTGAGAAAGTCAAAAAGCGTTAGGTTGTGCCCCGCTCTCCCCTACTTATTTTTTGATGTAAGTACAAAGTTAAGGCCACCTAATATAAAGTGGGCCGCTTTTTTAATGTGTTTTGGCCATTCATTTACTCAAAATTTGTGTTTTCAGGGCCTGATAATGTACACTTTTGAAACCGATATTGTTATTGGCCCTATTTTAATGATCTGATCACATGTTCTGAAGCTCATGGCGCTAGGGTGGCCATTTCCATAACACCAAAAAGCAGGACACTTTTTGGCATTTAGTGAGGCAAGAATAATTGCATAGGACTCTGGTGTACTCGCAACTACAATACAATTTTGTCCATCATATCGATGGTATCCTGATACAGTGATTCTGAAATAGCATAATCTATCGATTGGCAGACCATTGGATCGACAATATACACTCACCTAAAGGATAAGGAACACCTGTTAAATTTCTCATTAATGCAATTATCTAATCAACCAATCACATGGCAGTTGCTTCAATGCATTTAGGGGTGTGGTCCTGGTCAAGACAATCTCCTGAACTCCAAACTGAATGTCAGAATGGGAAAGAAAGGTGATTTAAGCCATTTTGAGCGTGGCATGGTTGTTGGTGCCAGACGGGCCGGTCTGAGTATTTCACAATCTGCTCAGTTACTGGGATTTTCAAGCACAACCATTTCTAGGGTTTACAAAGAATGGTGTGAAAAGGGAAAATCATCCAGTATGCGGCAGTCCTGTGGGAGAAAATGCCTTGTTGATGCTAGAGGTCAGAGGAGAATGGGCCGACTGATTCAAGCTGATAGAAGAGCAACTTTGACTGAAATAACCACTAGTTACAACCGAGGTCTGCAGCAAAGCATTTGTGAAGCCACAACACACACAACCTTGAGGCGGATGGGCTACAACAGCAGAAGACCCCACCGGGTACCACTCATCTCCACTACAAATAGGAAAAAGAGGCTAGAATTTGCACAAGCTCACCAAAATTGGACAGTTGAAGACTGGAAAAATGTTGCCTGGTCTGATGAGTCTCGATTTCTGTTGAGACATTCAGATGGTAGAGTCAGAATTTGGCGTAAACAGAATGAGAACATGGATCCATCATGCCTTGATACCACTGTGCAGGCTGGTGGTGGTGGTGTAATGGTGTGGGGGATGTTTTCTTGGCACACTTTAGGCCCCTTAGTGCCAATTGGGCATGGTTTAAATGCCACGGCCTACCTGAGCATTGTTTCTGACCATGTCCATCCCTTTATGATCCTCTGATGGCTACTTCCTGCAGGATAATGCACGAATCATTTCAAATTGGTTTCTTGAACATGACAATGAGTTCACTGTACTAAAATGGCCCCCACAGTCACCAGATCTCAACCCAATAGAGCATCTTCGGGATGTGGTGGAACGGGAGCTTCGTGCCCTGGATGTGCATCCCACAAATCTCCATCAACTGCAGATGCTCTCCTATTAATATGGGCCAACATTTCTAAAGAATGCTTTCAGCACCTTGTTGAATCAATGCCACGTAGAATTAAGGCAGTTCTGAAGGCGAAAGGGGTCAAACACAGAAACAAAAGCTAACAATAAAACGAGTACTAGATAGTGAGCTGCTATTAGGAACACAGTCATTTACTGAGCAGTTCAGAGATGTGAAATCAGATGTTTGTTTTTGTGTTAAGCGGTTGTGGGAGTCACAGTTCATTCTGTCAGTCACAGTAGTCCATGTTGATTACATACCTTTTAGCTTTAGATAGCTCTGAACTTTCATTTCACAGTGTGTCATTATCATCAGCCCCATCTGACATTTAATCAAACAGAACAGGCATCTTTTGAGTCCTCCCCTAAAAATAGCGTTCCCCGTTTTAACAGTGTTTAGGACTCATCTGCTTCTTTTCAACAGACAGCTGCAGAGACACAAGGAGACGCAGAAATACAAAGAACGTGATTGTGTCAAACAGGAAATCAATTCAGTTGTGAAATACAGCTCTGAATTGACAGCTTCAGTTGAAAAGTTCAATTGAGACAACCCTGGACATCGTGTCTATGGAAAGCACCCATAAAACATGAAAACACAACATGAGTGCGTGTGTTCATGTTTGTTTATCCCGGTGGGGACTTCAACCTGAATGCACACAGACTCATGGGGACCTAAATGAGGAAACAAGCTTATAAATCATACGGAATGAGTTGAAAATGTAAAAATGCAGAAAGTTGTGTGTGATGGATAGGTTTAGGGGTAGGGCTAGTGTAAGGGGAGAGAATGTACAGTTTGTACAGTAAATAACCCATTACATCTATGGAGAGTGTGTGTGTGATCTCAAGAGAGCTTTTATTCCTTTTATCCCACACACACACAGAGACTCCTGTTAAGAGATGTTCACAAACTTGAACAGAAATGCACACACTTCTCAATCAATACACCGATCAGGCATAACATTATGACAATAATATTGTGTTGGGCCAAAACAGCCCTGACCCGTCAAAGCATGGCCTCCACTAGACCCCTGAAGGTGTGCTGTGGTCTCTGGCACCAAGATGTTAGCAGCAGATCCTTTAAGTCCTGTAAGTTGCGAAGTGGGGCCTCCATGGATCGGACTTGTTTGTTCAGCTCATCCCACAGATGCTCAATTGGATTGAGATCTGGGGAATTTGGAGGCCAAGTCAACGCCTCAAACTCGTGCTCCTCGAACCATTCCTGAAGCATTTGTGCTTTGTGTCAGGAGCATTATCTGCTGAAAGAGCCACAGCCACCAGGGAATACCGTTTCCTTGAAAGGCTGTACATGGTCTCAACAATGCTTAGGTAGGTGGTACGTGTCAAAGTAACATCCACATGGATGTTTCCCAGCTGAACATTGCCCAAAGCATCACTGCCTCCGCCGGCTTGCCTTCTTCCCATAATGCACCTGGTGCCATGTGTTCCCCAGGTGCGACGCGCATCCACGTGATGTAAAAGAAAACATGATTCATCAGACCAGGCCACCTTCTTCCATTGCTCTGGGGCCAGTTCCCAGAGCATCTACTCATCTACTTTGAGGACAAAATGTTCACTTGCTGCCTAATATATCCCACCCACTAACAGGTGATGAAGAGATCATCAGTGTTATTCACTTCAGCTGTCAGTGGTCATAATGTTATGTCTGATCTGTGTATTTACACACACGATCTCTTGCACACTTGTGCTGTTTGCTCTGCTGCTGCTACAGTGTGGCCTTGTTATAATAGTGGGTGTTTTACAGAGCAGCTCAGGGAGGGTCTGTCTCTGTTTCTGAGGCCAAAACACTACACACAACAATGCCCTCGTGAAAAAATATGAAAAGTGTGCTTGTCTACATTCATGTTATCAATCTTCACAATTGCACCATACACAGAGTACTGATGAATATACTGATGAATATCACGTGGTCGTCATGAAATGTAGAATGTAGAGTCAAACAGAAGAAAATGGGTTGGAATATGAATCCATAAATGAATAGGAAAATGAAAATAAGATATATTTTATTAATTTGTATATATTCTCTGGAACAGTATTGACCACTTTCTATACATGGAAACTGTTTAATGTACATGACTGGGCTAGTTGCATGTTCTCAGATTATAAAATGATTTAATAATTTAAATAGCGTGTCCAGTTATTTGGTAATTAAACATGTATTCAGAAGATTAATGTCCACTCAGCTTGTCATGAGTGTCAAACTTGTTTTTTTTGTGTAATAATGACCAGCAGTCCTTTATCCCTCGATGGCCTCAGTTTCATTGGTGAGTTCTTGATGACACTGGGTGGCCATTACTGGAACTTCCACAAATGATGCATCACAATCAAAATCATCACAATATAAAGGAAAAAGTTGACAAAGATTTTTCTTCAGTTCACACAACTCACTTTTATTAATGAAAAATTATAATCTCTTAGAAAACATTTCAATAATGCGAAATATATTTTTAAAACAAACTATTTCACACACATCAAACTTTTTATAAAAACGTGTAGCTTCGAAGTGTTATGATACAGTAATTAGACCAGGAGATGAATTGGATGCTGAGATGAGAAGGTAGTGAACAGTACTTGCCATTAGAAACCCGTAGCAGCTTATAGTGTCCAGAGCCATAGAGAGAGAGAGTTGCCACAACGGAAGTTCAAAACGCTTGATAGTCACGTGATTCATAGACCTCGAATAGTTCCAGGAAGTGCTTTGACGGGCAATTCAAATTGATAGTCACAGTGACAGAACTGCGCTTTTTGGTAATTAATAGTCAATAAATGCATTGATTTTCAATAATTTTATTACACATCGACATGTGTATGTAGCATGAGTATGTAGTTACAGCGATGTTGTTTTTAAAATATATATTTTTTAATGATGAATAATCTACACAAGCAGGCTTTAATGTACAAGTTATTTTGATTAAAATGTGCTGATCATTTAAAATCTTCCCTTTTAAAAGTGCATCACAAACGGTGTGTTCTGCTGTAACTCTATGGCTACTTCCGGGAACTATTGAGAGTCTCCGCGAGCCGCCATTGCTGTAAAAAAAAAACGTTCCATTGGAGTCTATGGAGTTGTCGCAACTCTCTCTCTCTATGGCTCTGGTAGTGTCATAACATTCGCTTTTCTGTGTTTTGCATGTTTGTTACTTCATTTAACAAAT
Source organism: Gobio gobio (assembly GCF_949357685.1). Taxonomy (NCBI): domain Eukaryota; kingdom Metazoa; phylum Chordata; class Actinopteri; order Cypriniformes; family Gobionidae; genus Gobio; species Gobio gobio. The sequence continues at coordinate 42,811,619 of NC_137117.1, forward strand.
CGTCAAATATGTTTAATAATGCAGTCACACTTTCTTTATATAAGTTAACAAAACTCAGTTAAATCGGTATAAAGGCTTAAAGGGATAGTTCATTCAAAAATGAAAATTACCCCATAATTTACTCAGACTCAACTCATCCTAGGTGTATATGACGTTCTTCTTTCAGACGAATACAATCAGAGTTATATAAAAAAATGTCCTATCTCTTCCAAGCTTTATAATGGCAGTGAATGGCAGCCCAAAATTTGAAGCTCAAAAAAGAGCATCCATCCATTATAAAACTGCTCCACATGGCTCCAGGGGTTAATAAAGGCCTTCTGAAGCGAATCCATGGGTTTGTGTAAGAAAAATATCCATATTTAACACGTTAGAAAATATCTAGCTTCCGTCGGACCACCTTCCGTATTCACACGTCTTACACTACGTCTGACGACATTGTCAGTTACACTTTCAGCGTAAGTTGAATACAGAGGTAACACTTTAGAATAATGATCCGTCATTAATAGGTAACTATGCAGGAAGTAATGCAGGACTAATGAGTAGTACTACATTAACACTTCAGCTACTACTATTAACTAATATAGAAACAAGCTTAACTAATCAGTAAGTAATATCACATTTAGGGATTGAAATCAGTAAGAACTAACTATGACAAAGTATAAAGAATTACTGATTAACATATTTTTCACTTTAAAATAATGCTCCAGATCACTAGTAGTCCTTGAAGAGTGATTAGTGATGCATTTTATGAATTTATTCGGAGTAAAAAAAAATATTGATTACATCTCAGACATACAATAATGTTCTTTTTAATTTGTCAGTTAGTTAATAGTTATTAATGAGTTATTAATAGATGATTAATGAGTAAGTATTGATTACTTAACAATGTATTATCTCTTAAATTCGATATTAATTACTGATTAGTTTAGCTTGTTTCTTTATTAGTTAATGTAGTACTACTCATTAGTCCTGCATTAATTCCTGCATAGTTACCTACACAGTAAATTCCCCAGTGTTGAATTAACACCGCTCGGTGTTCATATGGGAACCACTCGCAGGGTGTTAAAGTAACACTGAAGCAGTGTTAGAGTTAATAAGATACTTAAGTGATTCATTGAGTGGTGATTGTTTGATTATTGAAGACACCTGATGACAATGAGCAGAATCACTGAAGGACAGAGAAACACAAGAACTACAACTGACTTCAGCCACAGCCTTAGATGAAATCAACTGAAGACATTAAATCTCTCTTATTACAAACCAGACTGACTTTATTTCTGACATCTACAGAAGTTCTTATTGAGAATTAACAGAGGTTTAGAGGTTGATGTTTTATTGAAAATATTTGGTGATTAGTGTTTCGTTTATTTTTCATTTTTTATTTATTGGGCAGTTTGACTCTTGACGTCAGTTTGTGGTCTTTGTAACAATGATTACTCAAACACATAATTTGTTGTGAAAGAAACCATAAACAAAGATGATCATATGATGGATTTTTCAACATCATAAAGGAGACTGATTATTGAAACATAAAAAATAAAATTGTTATTAGTAGATTTTCATCAGCAATCCTTTCTTGCCAGATATCAAATATTATTAATTTTATTATTTAAATACATTGGGAAGAAAAGCACTTTGCGCACGCGCATGCACGCATACACAGACATCAAGGATCAGCATATTAATCTCAATGACGGTGACATGCTTCATGCTGCAATGCATGCTGGGATATATAATCATCATAGTATAACACTCATGACTCCCAGCATGCATTGCAGCATGTCACCATTGTTGAGATTCATATGATGATTCTTGATTTCTGTGCGCGCAAACATTTCCCCCCCATATGTATTTAAAAATCAAAATTTAGAATGACTGATCTGTGGCAGTAGAGCATTTATGGTGAATATCTATTAAAACAAATATTATTAAAATTTCTATTAATCACTTTTCTCAAAGATAAGTTTTGTCAAAAAAAAACATATTTATGATGATAACTATATCACCTGATAATTTAGGTTTATGGCTTCCTTTGCAACAAAGTATGTGTTTCAGTAAACTCTGTTACTAAGACCACAAACTGACATAAAATGCCAAGTCAAACTGCCCAACTAAAATAAACACTACACACAAACATTTCCCATAAAACATCAACCTGTAAACCTCTGTTAATTCTCATTAAGAACTGTAGACAAATGACAGAAATAAAGTCAGTCTGGTTTATAATAAGAGATATTTAATGTCTTTTCAGTTGATGTCATCTTATGCTGCGTTCACACCAAACGCGAATTGAGCGTCAAAATCGCGTCTACCGCGTCTAGTTTCACGCGCGTACATTTTGAATGCATTCGCGCGTCAGCAGAGAATTGGACGCGCGTAGAAATCGAGTGCTGGAAGCGAAATTGACGCGCGTTCAAGGCACTCCAGGAGAAATATGTCATAAAACACCACTCTGCCTCTTTTCATTTTCATTAAACATATATATTAAGCATTAATAGCCACACAAATGTGGTCCAGGCAACTCCTACATTATCTTCAATGCATGTATGTTTAAATATCCTTAAAATATAAAGTTATGAAACTTCTCTTTGCCCTCAGTCAAAACGATTTGGCAGTTATATATTCATGAGAGCAAAGATCGCCCGTTAGATCCACACAAGACGAACCACTACAGGACATCAGAGCCAGCGGCAGACGCCAGAAGGACTGGCCGAGGAAAGGCTGCCTTCGCTGGGGTTATGAGCAGTGATTGCCCGGTGATAGCCTGGATCTCACAACTCCAAAAACACAAGATTATTTTTTTTTTAAATAGGCGCTCTCTTTATAAATAAACCACAGATTTGAGCTTTAAACAACTACATTCCCACCTGAAAACGTCTTAAAACTACATTTTGTGACACAATAGTACTATTTTTAATTTATGCAGGGTTTCTCATACACGTCACTTTACCACGTGACAGCAGCGAGCAGGCTCCTGATTGGTTAACGCGGCGCGAATTGACGCCAAAGTTCAAATTTTTCAACTCGGGCGTCAGACGCGAATTCGCTTCAAACGCGTGAATGCACAAAAGCACCATTCGCGTGTAACGCGCGTATCGCGCAAGACGCTCAATTCGCGTCCAATTCGCGCCATTCGCGCGAACTGGACGCGCGAATGAGGCGATTCGCGTCCTTCGCGCCGCGCGTAACGCGCCTCCCGCGCCACGGGACCTCCAGACGCGCGTCAACGCGCCTTTCCATTGACTTAACATTGAAATTACTCGCGCCAGACGCTGAATTCGCGTTTGGTGTGAACGCAGTATTAAGCTGTGGCTGTAGTTGTGTTTCTCTGTCCTTCAGTGATTCTGCTCATTATCATCAGGTGTCTTCAATAATCAAACAATCATCACTCAATTAATCACTTAAGTATCTTATTAACTCTAACACTGCTTCAGTGTTACTTTAACTGAAAGTGTTTCAGCTGTGTTACAGCTGGTGGTTCCCATATGAACACCGAGCGGTGTTAATTCAACACCGGGGAATTTACTGTGTATTAATGACGGACGGAAGTTAGATATTTTACTTTATAACGTGTTAAATGTGGATATTTTTCTTACAAAAAACCAATCAATTCGCTTCAGAAGGCATTTATTAACCTTGTGGAGCCGTGTGGAGTATGTTGGATGGATGGATGCACTTTTTTTGGGCTTCAAATTTTGGGATGCCATCATAAAGCCAGGATCAGCCAGGACATTTTTAATATAACTCTAATTGTGTTCGTCTGAAAGAAGAAAGTCATTTACACCTAGGATGGCTTGAGGGTGAGTTAATCATAGGGTCATTTTCATATTTTCGTGAACAATATCTTTAAAACAAATAATAGGAGACAAAATGCCCTGTTGAGGGAACAAAAATATTGCAAGTTTGTACAACCTCAGGCCTTGTGGTTTCTCTGTACAGGAAGGATTACTGACCGTCACCCCGCGGTCTGGCGGGGTCCGTTTTGCTCATGCAGTCTTTAAGACCGTCCTTCAGTTGGCCCAGCTGCACAGAATGGCTTTCTAGCGTCCCATTGACCTGTTCCAGGAAGCTGTCCGAATGTCTTTCCAGCTCACTGCGGATTCTCTCAAGGTCATCGGCTAAGTCCCCTAGGCTGCCACAATTTCCTTCAACCTGGGTGATTCGACTTTCCACCCCCATCACTTCCTGTTGCATTCCCAGCGTTGTGGTACGACAACCCTGTAGTTCCCCGGCTAACCTCCGCCGCAAGCTCTGGAGTTCCGCCTTCAACTGGATCAGCCTCCGCTCTCCGGCTCCAAGCATCGACGTCTGCCGCTCCACCAGATCCGAGATGCCCTGCACTTGAGTGACAAGCCGGCTTTCCCGTTCCTGCCAGGAGGAGTTCACATGGCCGACTTCTCGAGCAAACAGGCTGACCGAATCACGAAGCCCCTTCAAGGTACGATTGACGGAGTTGACATTGATCTTCAGGAGTGTGATTTCCCCTTGAATGGAGCCCTCCGAGTCCTCCTGAGAGAGTTGGGTTAGGAGACGCTGTAAGGTGCTGTTGAGATGGGCCAGTTTGCTTGAATGCACATCCAGTCGGTCCATCATCTTCTTTTCTGTTTCCTTACAGTCTTCTACCTCCGTTTGGATGAGGGCCGTCTCCGGGCTAGAGGCAGAAGAGCAAGCAGAGGTGCAGAGGAGCTCGAGGACGGACATCTGCTTCTGCATTCCCTCTATGTCGGCCTCCACCCTCCTTCGGACACTGTCGATCTCCGTCTCCAGTGCCGGCACCACCTGCCCCTCAAGCAGCGCCGGTGCCGTGGCGTTGCTCAATTCCTCAACTGCTACGAATAGACGGCGCTCCAATGTCTTCAGCTTATCATCCAACAAAATCTTGAACCCATCCAAGGAGCTGAACCCACCATGCTCGGAGTCATTGAACCTGCCCTCCATGTCCACCAGCCGGGTCTCCAACAGGGTCTCGATGTGGAGTGTCTGGTCAGTCATGTCCACGTGTAGCTGCCTCTGGGACTCGGTCAGGCCTGTAACGGAGTCCTCCAGCTGGAACATCCTCTGGGTCAGGCTGTTAATCTGCCCGCAGCAGCTCTCGGTCACCGTCAGACCCTGGATCTGTGCCTGCAGCTCACCCAGCTCTTTCCTCAAGCCCGTCTCACGGCCATCCAGGGAGAGTTGGATCTGCTCTTGACCTGTTAGGTGCTCTTTATGACACTGCTGCTGAACCTAAGGGCAGGACACAGGAAGCGTTATTTTAAAACAGAACTGGAACGGTTTGGTGAATACATTTTGTGTCACAGCTGAGGATGCTCTCTCTCACAAACTTGTATTATATTCTGTTTAATCCAATGCTAAATAATGCTGCGTTCCAGGCAGGTTTTTGAGCCCGTAAATTACAACTTCAAACCACGACTCACGACTTCGTAGTGTTCCAGGCAAAGTCACGCCAAACTGCCTGAGCGCAAGGAATTGTGTGGTAGTTAGATGTAAACAAAGCGTGGCGGACCGTACGGGGTGTATGCTCATTTACAATCATTTCTATCGCCAAAGGTGCTTACTCCTCTTATTTGAGGGAAATGGAGGAGAAAAACAGCGCAGAAAAACATTTTACGTTATTTGTATATTTGTTTCATAAACACGGCATCCGTAGGGGGCTGCCATTGTTGCTTCGCGGGCTATGTGACGTCAAAACTCGTAACTTGGAGTACATCGATCTAGTACGAGTTCACGGGTGGGAAGTCACGGGTTTGACTGCCGTTCCAGTCCACTTTCACGGGTAGAAGGTTGGAAAAACACGGGTTACGGGTTGCCTGGAACGCGGCATAAGTTCTTAGATTAATGAATCCCAGTCTGTACTTATATACCCAAGACTCTACAGTGCAATTGTAAGGTTAAAAATAACCAAAGATATTTGAAATAAAACAAAGACATCTGCTTTACTGTTGGCAACCACCGTCTTACCCAAGATATTTGAAATTGACTCAACCCCACCCCTTAACCTCATCAGAAGGGCCATTTCCAATTTCTAAAGACAAAGGAAGGCTTGCAGGCCAAATGTTTGTCACACCTTTAGTACAGAGGGAGAAGCTTCGTCTGATTGGTTAGTTTCAAACGTCTCACGTTTTGGTCCATATTTGAGTTTGGTGACATCAGGGAAAAGGATAAAAGAAGTTCACAACGGTACACTCAAAAAAAAGACTTTTCAGTTTTGTTCACTTTACCTGAACAATTCATGTTGAATTAATGCCATTTTGGCTATTTTTCATTTCAACATGATTGTGTCATGTTAAACTGACTTAAAACTGTCACTCGTTGGTTAAACATAAAGTTTTCATTTTGAAATAACATGTTTCAATCAAGTAACCCAAAGAAATAAGACTTTCACTTCCCATCATGCTTTGCAAAGGGGCTGAATTCAGAGAGTAAATGTTTAAATAAAGTGCAATTTGATGCATTTTTAACAAGATGAGAAAACGTAGAGACTTTTTAATGCTTAATGTTTTGTTATGTTGGTGTTTAAAAGTTTGTGTTATGTTAGTGTTTTTGGAGGTTACCATTGTGGTGAAGTGTAGAGCATGTTGGGGTGAGGACCTGCTAAATCTATTAAAGTTTATCTAATAATATAAACCAAGTTAATCATGTGGAAATACTTTTCAAGATTTTTTTATGTTCATTCAAAGAGTAATTTGAGTATATTTGCTGCCTCTGTAGTCATCATTGAATTATGGGGAAAACGAGTGATATTCATTAATTTATAACATAGTAGTAACTTGGCTAAATGGGATTCATTGGAAGTGATGTAAACATTTTGGCTTAACATCAAGGATTAAATTTAAGATAGCATGATTAATTGACGTTCAATAAAAAAACATTAATTCAAGTTAAAAATAAGTATTTAAATCATGTTTAGTGAATGTTATCTGTTCATGTTAAATGAACCAAATATTTCAAGCTGGTTGAACATCATCCATTGTTGTTAAGATAATGTGGTGTAATCACGTGGAACCACTGTCCACGATTAAATCATGTTCAACCAATGTGCTATTTTTTTGAGTGTAGCTCTGTCTCTTTTATTCTCTGCCTTTCTCTGTCTAGGGCAGTGGTTCTCAAACGTTTTATACCAAGTACCACCTCAGAAAATATTTGGCTCTCCGAGTACCACCATAATGACCAATATTAAAATACAGTAGCGTAGTAGGCCTATACTACTAAATAAAGATACAATTAAAATGTAATTCAATTTTAGTGATTCCTCTGCGTATCAATAGAGGCAGCCTGAGTACCACTAGTGCCACTGGTCTAGGGCCTGCTCTCTCTCTCTCTCTCTCTCTCTCTCTCTCTCTCTCTCTCTCTCTCTCTCTCTCTCTCTCTCTCTCTCACAGGTAACATTCAATGCATAGGCCTACTGAGTACAATTAAGGGTTTAAGTTTACATCCATTTGAAACTATTTTAAGTGTAACCATAACTAGAATTTGTGTTTCCATTTAAAAGAGATTTCTGTCTATTATATAATTGACATTATGCATTTACCTGATTGTTAATAAATTGTTACATTTTCGATCTATTCTGACTTCATCTATAATTCTCAAGTAGATTATGGCAACGAAGGGTTAAACGGAATGATTAAATGTGTGACTAACTATTAAATATGTTAGTCAAAAAATTGTGCTTCTTTTGCTCTCATTTGTAAGTCGCTTTGGATAAAAGCGTCTGCTAAATGACTAAATGTAAATGTAATGTAAATGTAAATATAAATGACCAAACCACCAATTGGCATTCTATTCTAAATTCGATATATTATAATCAAATCCATTTTGCAGAGCTGAAACACGAAAATGCAACGGCCTTCAACCGCAGCTCGTTACCGTTCATTGGAGCGAGATTTTAGCGGTCCTACACAAGTATTTCAAGTCACTGAGAAAGTGTGAATTTGCTACTACGTAATAGATGCAAAAATCAATGATTGAATATTAATTTGTTTGCTAATCTTCCAAGATTGTCTAGTCATGTTAAGTAATTAATATATTTATGACCAGTTTTCACCACAAATTATGAATGTGAGGTAATGTGCAGCTCCTATTAAAGGGATAGTTCATCCAAAAATGAAAACTTTCCCATGATTTACTAACCCTCAAGTCATTCTAGGTGTATATGACTTTCTTCTTTCTGATGAATCAGAGTTATATGAAAAAAAATATAACTTTATAATGGCAGTGAATGGCGGACCTGATTTTGAAGCACAAAAAAAGTGCATCTATCCATCATAAACATACTCCACATGGCTCCAGGGGGTTAATTAAAGGTCTTCTAAAGCGAAGCAATGCTTTTAAGAAAGATATCCATATTTAAAACTTTATAAACTAAAATAACTAGCTTTCGAAAGAGTACCCCTTGACCTGACGCACAACAAATAGATGAACACGGAAGTGCAGAGGATAGAGCAAAAAAAAACACCGGTCATGATTTAGAGTCTAAAACAAGATGTTTTTAAAGAGAAATGTCGGAGGATTTCAATATAAGAGAAGAGGGGCTTGAGTTTGTTGTTTGAACCACGAGAGGCGTCTACGGTCACCTAAGCTTACACTTGGCGTGAGTTGACCTGCGTATAAGCCATCGGCCGGAAGCTAGTTATTTTAGTTTAAAAATGTGGATATCTTTTATGATGGATGGATGCACTTTTTGGACTTCAAAATCTAATCCACCATTATAAAGCTTGGAAGAGCCAGGACATTTTAATATAACTCTGATTGTGTTCGTCTGAAAGAAGAAAGTCATATACACCTGTCGACTTGAGGGTGAGTAAATCATGGGCTAATTTTCATTTTTGGGTGAACTATCCCTTTCAAAAAGATCTTGTAGTATTGATTCATTTGCATTGATATCTGAAAGTTCTGTCATGTTAATATAGTCATGTTTGATCATCTAGTATCTAATGTCTGCTTACATATTCATGTATGAAAAATTAGTTGCAGAAACTAAATTAGTGGCAATTTCCAGTTCATGCCGTATTGAATTAGAACCAACAAAACAAATGTTATTATTATGCCCAACGATCCAACTTATTTTTGGTGAAAAGTTGAGTGAACAACTCACCTGACCGATTCTCTCATCACAGTGACTTTCCAGACCCGTCAGTCTCCTCTCAAAGCCATCAAGGACATCCGCCCTCACTCCAGCCAGCCTGGAGTCCAGAAGATCCTCTAGATGTTGCTGATCATCAGGGACGGGTCTCCCAGTGGCAGTGTCTATCAGCCTCTTTAGCTGGCCATCGTGTCCCATCACCATTCCACGGATCTCGTCCAGCATGTCGCTCTTGACCTTCAGATCATCTCTGACCTCCGTCACCCTTCCCACCAACTCTCCAAAACCGGGGAGGTTCTCATCGCCGTCTAAGCCATTTAATGTGCCCTCTGGGATCAGCCCGAAGCCCACAGAGGTGTCCAACAGGCGGGGCGCGCCAGCGAGCAAGGAGGTCAGCATTTTTCTGGTGTCCTCTCGAAGAGAGACGCGCAGACGTTCTTCCATGCCAGTCACCAAGCCGTTCAAAGTGTCCAGATCTTGAGAGAGTTTGCGAAGGTTTTCTTCAATGCGGTCCAAGCGTTCACCAGAGACTCCCGCCTTTGGACCTTGGAAGAAGTGAGAAAAAGATCACTTTTACGCCTTTACATACCACAGTTACGAAATTAGAAAAGCTTAGATCAGGGTTTCCAGGAGTTGGTGAAGGAATTCAGGGGGTTTGTGAGTTGATGAAAGGCTAATAATTAATTATATCCAATTTAAAATAAGCATGAATAAATGGGGTGCCCCGATAATCGTGATATAGTTAAAAATATATAGCCGTGATAATCATGATATAGCCATCTTGAAAATATATCTAAATTAAGGCACATGCTTTCAATGTAAAATGCTGAACAGTAAGTTAATGCGTTCATGACCTCAAGGTTAGATTATTGTAATGCTCTACTGGGTGGTTGCCCTGCTCGCTTAATAAATAAACTCCAGCTGGTCCAAAACGCAGCAGCTCGAGTTCTTACTAGAACCAGGAAGTATGACCATATTAGCCCAGTTCTGTCAACACTGCACTGTCTGCCTATTAAACATCGCATACATTTTAAAATCTTGCTTATTACTTACAAAGCACTAAATGGTTTAGCTCCCCAATACTTGAGCGAGCTCTTAACATATTATACTCCATCACGTCTACTGCAGTCTGAAAACTCTGGCCAGTTGATCATACAGAGAATATCCAAATCAACTGCAGGCGGTCGATCCTTTTCCTATTTAGCACCTAAACTCTGGAACTCTTCCTAACATTGTTCGGGAAGCAGACACACTCTGTCAGCTTAAATCTAGACTAAAAACACATCTCTTTACTGTGGCATACACATAAACCCTTTTTCAATGAAATGATTGTTAGGCTGCATTAACTAGGTCAGCCGGAACCGAGAACACTTCCCATAACACCTGATGTACTCGTTACATCATCAGAAGAACGGCATCTACGCTAATGATAGTCTCTCTGTTTTATCCCGAGGTTTACTGCAGTCAGCCGGATCCGGGCCGTATCCAGATCAGATGGTGGACCTGCGCTCAGAGAAGACCAACTCATGACCCTGAAGTGTATGAGAGACCGTGTCAATTAAACTCCCCTGAAATTACCTCATCGACACGGCATCTCAATAAACCCGTCTCCGGCGTGATGACTCCGATCTTTTGAATATTCTGATCTAATATGAATCGATCAATCGATCATCCGATCTAATATGACGTCCTCTGACCTGTAAAGTTTCCAGAATAATAATCATACGCTGTTTGTTAATTGGCCAGAGGAGAACTGGCACCCCGACTGAGCCTGGTTTCTCCCAAGGTTTATTTTCTCCATTAGGTCACCTGACGGGGTTTTGGTTTCCTTGCCACTGTCGCCTCTGGCTTGGCGTGCTCAGTTGGGGACACTAAATTTTCAACTAAATATCCAAATAAATCTAATTAGTAAACTAAATTAACCATATAAACTAAATTACTGATCTAATGTTCACATTGTTACTGTATGATAATTGAAATGAGCTGATGACATCACTGTTTTTGTTGTATAATTTTCCTGTTTAACACTGTGAAGCTGCTTTGAAATAATCTGCATTGTAAAAAGTGATATATAAATAAAGTTGACTTGACTTGATAGTTTAGTGTGATCAAATCCAGGGGTGTCGCACAAGATCCAGGGTCCTGATGGACCCCCATGCTCCATGTTCCAAATATATTCCAGACTTTTCAAGGGCCCTCTCTCCCCTTGGGGCCTTGGTAATCAGTACTGGTTTTACCCCGTCCGACGCCCCTGATCAAATCAAAGGCTGCTATTTGATTAAATAACACAAGTGTAAGGGTATAGACTGAGACACTATCACAACTAAAATGAAGTTTGAGTCCAGCTACAAAGTCAAAATAAAACATTTCCCAAAAGAGAGGAAAATGATTAAATGTTTATTTTTTTTTTTTTACTTGCATGTCATGTGACCATTAACCAACTTCAAGGAACTGTGAACCTTTGAAATTATTGAAAAATATAACTTCAAATCAAGGGGGTATTTCAAGTAAATATTAAGGGATTCGGCTGACAAAAAGTTTGGGAACCCCTTGCATTTAAAGCGCTTGCCTGTTTTCACGGATTCGCCTTTTTGGGGGTTTGCACGGGGATGGTGGTGGTCAAGTTTCAAAACTCGGGCCACCAGGTGCTGTTGCGGTGCGGATGGACGTCCGGAGCCCTGTTTTAATTGAGGATGGTGTTGTTTAAATGGCACCAAATTAAATAACTAATCAGTTATTACAACAGAAATGAATCAATCAAAAACCTACTTTAGCTTTTCATCTAAAGCTAAATGAATTTCCTATTATCACTGTAAAGCTGCAGTGTGAAATGTGCGATATAAATGAAGGTGAAAATAACGTACAGTACCAGTGTAAACATTACTTTGTAATGATACTTTACCCATCTGTTGATATTAATGCAAGTGTTCATGTCACATTAATAATCAAACTGCTAATGGTGAGATGTGTAATTTGCATTTACCATAATTTGTTTCTGGTGGTATGAATCCACTAGGGATGGGTTTGTTGTCAGGGTGACCTCCAGGAAAAGGGATATTGGGATGACCCCTGGGGTAACCCTTCATCCCGGGCCGAGGGAAGGAGCCCTTGAAGGGTGGCATCATTGCATCCAGGTCAGAGGATGGCCCATCAAAGCAGCTCTCTCCAGAGTAACCGGGACAGCATCGCCACTCCAATTCAGTGATGGTTTTATAACCGATTTTGTACTGCGGTTTAAAGAGTGTCCGATACCTGCGGGGGAAAACACACTGAATGTCACAACCAGAATGAACTTCACACTTTCCCCTGTGTTCATCAGATAGAGTTCATACAGAGATTAGCTTCAGGGGTTTTATTCACTGACATTCAGGCATGAGCGTAATTATGCACTGAAAAAAATAATACTTAAAAAACCAATTTGTTACAGCCAAATGTATTCTGTTTTTTGTTTTCTCCATTTTCTCGAATTATATTTATGGTTTGAACATTTATCCAACTTGTCAACATTAATCAAAAATCTTTTTTTTCCCCAAGGACAAAAAGATTTATAGAAAGTAAGAAGATTATTTATTATAAAGATCATGCCATACTTAATCAATATATTCTTTAGATATAAGCCCAAAATGTTACTGGTCAATATAATTATCTTTTGGCTTTGTTACTTAATTTCTCCATAAACAAAAGCTAAATTAATATGAACGTAGAATCACATAGTAACATAGTTAATGTTTCATTTATAGTAAATAAAGACCCCTTCAAAAGACCTTAATGTTTATTGTGATGTCTTTTTAAAATATGCATCATATTTTCTGTAATGTAGCTAAAACCAAAAGCGCAAAAGAAAAGATTAATAAAACCCTCATTTCTGCAGTTGGTAAAGCCAGCCGTTATGATTTAACACTATTTAAAAATTAAATTTTAATTACTTTTTCTATGTTGTTTCTGTGTCATTTGCAGACAAACTGAACAAATCACGTTTAAACTAAAAACACAGTTTTTTGTTTGTTTGTTTGTTTTTTCATTCACCAATCAATTTTAAGGTTTCATGATTTTTTTAAACAAACTTTGTTTAAAGATGATTCACAACTATGTTATGAAAGATATAATGAAATGCATTGATACCATATTACTCAATATGTGGGTAAAATGGCCATACATGGGTTTTCCCATTCAATACAATGTGTCTGTACACTGTCTCTAATTTGCATTTTAATGTGTTTTTGGAGCAAAGTGTAATGAAAATAGAAGTGCAATAATGGGAGTAATAATTGGTAACATTTTCATAATAATATCTAATATTTCATAGGAATATTGATATGTAATTTCTTTCCCTGTTCATTTGTTGTGTCTCCCAGAATGCCTGATAATCATGATTTAAGTCCTGGTGTCTCTACAGTGGACATGTGTGAAATCAATGCCCTGTTTTGTAACAGAAAGTCATATTTTGATTTGAAACCCCATAACATTTTCCAATTTCCAGAAAATTCATCCGATTTAAACTATAATTTAAATACATTTTAAATCAAATATAATGTCCACTACAGTGGACAAAAGTCTATTCCTGGGTCCCAGGAGGATATCATATGCTTCTCTGAATGTGGAACTGAACAGCTCCACTGAGTGACCACTAGAGGGCAACTCAAGGACACAATAAAAAGTGCCTGACATCTTCAAACACCACCAAAACATTTAACATTCAACAGCTTGAGACCATCTTTCTCCGGCTATTTTTGAATCCCTCTACATTCTGTTATATTCAAGGTTCTTAGTGCACGACTTACATGAGCACAGGGCATTTCTGTCCCCATATGCACTTGGTAGTGTACTCTGGCTTGACATATGTGGCCACTCCGTCTTGCATTACACAGGTGACGTTCTTCTGGACAACGTAAGCACAGAAGTTCCTGTTGAGAGGAAAGAGACATGCAAAATGAAAATGTCTGAAAAGCAAGGCTTTTTCTCTCGTTAGCAGGGTTGAGTTTCATGATGGAAACTATCATTTATTTGTACACTTATAAGTGTAAAAGTACAATCACATTTTCACTGGGTAAAGTAGCATCAGCTAAAAAACGAAAGTTAAGCATCCACTAGAGAATCTTTCAGGATTGTAAATGGAAAACACAGCAGACTGATTCATTAAAGCATGAAATAATGTACAGTTCCACAGCTGGACCTGCCAATAGTGTTCACTAAAAACATTAATTAACATCCGTTCAAACTTTTTCATCTGAACACAATAACAAGAGACAACAGATACTGGCTATAGCAATTATGCAGCCTTTAAACAATAGTATGCTGCATGCCCTCATTGATCCTTTTTTATACAATTTTGTGCAGTTAGATCAAATAATGACTGAAGAAAGACATAAAAACCACAGTTGATATTGCTAACGGTTTGTTTATCACACAGGAAGGTCAAGTTATTTTGTATTGTGGGACCCAGTTTTCCATTCAGTGTGCTTCGCAGTGTTGGGAGTAACACATCACAAGTAACACAAGTTACTTAAAGGGTTAGTTCACCCAAAAATGAAAATTCTGTCATTAATTCCTCACCCTCATGTCGTTCGACACCCGTCAGACCTCCGTTCATCTTCAGACACAAATGAAGATATTTTAGTGTAAATCTGATGCTCTGAAAGGCCTCCATTGGCTCAATGCACGGTTCACTCTCAAGACCCTTAAAAGGCACTAAAGACGTCGTTACAAAGTCCATCTCACTACAGTGGCTCTACAATAACTTTATGAATCGATGATAATAGTTTTTGTGCGCAAAAAAACCCTAAATAACGACTTATATAGTGATGACAATTTCAAAACACGGCCTCATGAAGCTTTGAAGCGTTATGAATCAGTGAGTTAAATGATGATTCGGATCGCGTGTCAAACCGCCAAACTGCTGAAATTTGGCGATTCAAACTGCTGAATCGACTCACTGATTCATAACGCTTCGAAGCTTCATGAGGCCGTGTTTTGAAATCGTCATCACTATATAAGTCGTTATTTAGGGTTTTTTAGGGTCAGAACCACTGTAGTGAGATGGACTTTGTAGCGACGTCTTTAGTGCCTTTTAAGGGTCTTGAGAGTGAACCGTGTCATTGAGCCAATGGAGGCCTTTCAGAGCCATCAGCTTTACACTAAAATATCTTCATTTGTGTCTGAAGATGAACGGAGGTCTGACGGGTGTCGAACGACATGAGGGTGAGTAATCAATGACAGAATTTTCATTTTTGGGTGAACTAACCCTTTAATCAGAGTACTTTTTCCAAGTAACTAGGAAAGTAACGCATTACTTTTAAATTTACAATAAAACACCTAAGTTAGTTTTTGAAATAAGTAATTGTTGTCCCATTTATTGACTGACAGCTCTCCATGGAGCCCCTAAAGGGACATGGTGGTGGAAAAAATGTAGGATGGGAGAATTATTTTTATTAATTTTTTCAAATCTTTGTTTCCTCTCAAATATATTTGCGTTTCTTTGCAAAACTTTTGCACTTTGTAGAAGCGCTTGTGCAGACGGTCCCTTCAGGACTTAAAGATGTGTCATTTGTGTTTTAACAAGTTATTGATCCAGGAAGTTCAAATCTGTGAATATATTGTAACTTTACTGAACTCATTGAAGTAAGCACTGACTGTATTTCTTTTTACTTAAAGCTACACTATGTAACTTTTCCGTCCATTAGAGGTCGCCTGTTCAAAACAAAGGCGTAGTTTGATGACGCCACGTTTGAGCGCAGAATCTTGGGACATGTGGTCTTCACCTCACAGCCGGTGGAAAAGAGTCAGGATAGGACTCGGGCAGAAATCATGTTCATAGATGCGATTATTAACATTACTGTAGTGAAGCAGAGCAGGAGCGAGTGTTGTGGAGCTGAGCAAGTCCGCAGGAGTGATTGAAGAGCGGGACTGTTATTATGGCATAGCCGCCGGCGACCGTGTCATAATAAAAGTCCCGCCGGCGGCTGTGCCATAATAACAGTCCCGCTCTTCAATCGCTCCCCTTAATGATTCCAATCCGGTCTGCACCCTATGCAATTTGGATTCCGATCTCTTCACTCAACTGAAACGGCTATTTGTGTTTTTGTCGAGAAGGTGAAGTTCTATTTAGATAAAAACAGTTACGTTGCTGCTGTTTTTGTTGATCTTAAGCGTGCGTTTGATACTGTGAATCACTTAAAGCTATTGTCTAGACCAGTGGTCGGGAACCTATGGCTCGCGAGCCACACCTGGCTCTTTGACAAAAATAATGTGGCTCAGGTCTCTCACCCTTTACCAACAAATTATCGATAAAAGAAATTAGACACATCAACAGAGATCCGCTCTCTGCAGAAAAAAGCAGCCAATTACAATTCCCTTGTTGTACAGCCAACCGAAGTTAATGAAACGTATGATAATAACTAATATTCAAGTTGTACCGGCCGTGCGCGTTCAGTGCTGTTCACGAGTCGCGACAGCAATCAATACCCTCTTACGTTTCTGTGGTAACAGCTTCTGCTCTGGGATTCAAGCAGCTGTGGCTTGTTTAAGGTAACCGAAAATCATTTTTAGAACAGCAGCGTAAATGTAAAAGTAGACTATACAAACTTGAATATATCCTTTTATTGAAACTGGTGGTCTGCTGTGGAAAAAGACATTTCGAAACATTTCACACGTGGGTACTTTCACTTTTGCCGCAGAGACCCTTGTGATAAATAAATGTGTATTTATGATAATCCACGCAGATTTCAGTTGACGAAAATGAATGATAAAAGCGTGATAACTCGCGAAAGACAACTGAATCACTGACAGGATGCTGTGCACGCGCTCTGAGCGCAACACGGACAAGCACAGCTTTGTCCTCGGCTGCACAAAAAAATTACGTTCACACACACGAAGAGGATTTATAACTCAACCTCACAAAGCCCTGCACAATTAATTCCATATTGCAACTATTTATTGTTCGCTGCATATATGTGTTTGTTTTTAGTTATGGACCTAATAATTACTATTGTTGAAATTTTATTGGGGAAAAAAGCATGTTTTTTAATAATTATTTAATATTATTTTTTACTGTGGCTCTTTTGGAAAAATGCATTAACCAAAAATGGAAAAATGGCTCTTTGGTCAAAAAAGGTTCCCGACCCCTGGTCTAGACTGTTAACATTTGGCTTTAGTAATCAAGCAGTTAAATGGATACAGTCTTATTTATCAGATAGAAAACAATGTGTGCAAATAAAGAATCGTAAGTCACCCTATCTTCAATATACACAGGGTGTTCCTCAGGGATCAATTTTAGGACCTCTGCTATTTTCACTGTATGTGAATAGTTTGCCCAATGTATGCAAAAATGTTGATACGATTATGTATGCTGATGATACGGTAATTTTTACACATGCCAAAAGTGCTGAGGATGCTGCCCATCAGCTTTCATTCGCTTTAAATGATTTGCAAAAATGGCTGAATGATTCATGCTTGTGTCTTAATGTTAAAAAGACTGTATCAATGTTTTTTAGTAAACCTAAAACAACTGTGGCCACAGTAAAAGTTTGCTTGGGTGGACAAGAATTAACTAATGTTGAGGAATTTAGGTATCTAGGAGTTCTGATAGACTCGAAATTATCTTTTAAAAAACATATCAAAAAAGTTGTGAATACTGTAAATGTTAATTTACGGAACTTTAAACAAATTCGTACCTCATTAACAGATACAGCAGCGATTACGTTCTTGCACTCTATGATACTGGCTCATATTGAATACTGTATCACAAGTTGGGCTTATACTAGTCATGCTGCTATCGGGCCAATTGAGGTATGCTATAAAAGAGCATTGAAAATATTAGATAAGAAGCCTTCGTCATATCATCATTGTAATATTTTAGATAAATATAAGTTTTTAAATTTTGCGAATTTCAAATGATTTAAATCAGCCTGTTTAATCTATAAAGTCATACATGGTTTGGCGCCTCTACCATTGAGTGATTTTATTAAACAAAAGTCTATCAGTGATGTCGGGTCTCGAGTGACTAGAGCCAATATGAGAGGTGACTGTGTTTTGGCGCTTAGGCGGACATCCTTCTCCCAGAACGCTCTATCATATCAGGGGGTGAACTTCTGGAATAGTATCCCTCCGTCAGTTAGGGAAAGCACAAGTTGGCCTATTTTTAGGAATTGTTTAAAAGTGTGGTTGAGGGACACACAAATATGTGAGCATGTTTAGTAATCATTAGTATATATACCAGATGTAAAATAGAGTTAGTGTTTTATAAAAATAAAGGGGATAGAACTATTGGTGTGATATGGGTTGTGTAATAGGAGTTAGTATAGAATGGATATAGTGTATTATGGACTTGTGTGTTGTGATCACTGTTATTGTCCTTGCTTCATAGCCTGTGCATAGTGTGTCTATATGTAGTTATGTGTATTTATGTGGAACATCTACCTGTTTGGGGGTCTGCAGATGGAAATTAGCCTTTGGCTATAATCTGGCATATTTACATTTGTGAGAAATGTTCATTAATATGTATTGTCCCTTTTGTCTTTTTTTTCTACAAAAAACAAAAAAAAACAAAAAAAAATTCATTATGGCCTCACTTTGACAGTGAATATCTTTACATCTGAGGCATTTAAAGACTCCATTTGTCCATTGTTTATTTCTAAACAAACACGACAATGTATAAAATGCTCCATTACCTTGTATCTTACACTATCGCCCCGTAGAAGCCGTTTTTGTAAAAAATAGGCTAACGATTGCGTCATAACCACGCGACTCTGTCGCGCTGCACTGTAAAATCCAACAGTTGTTCTTACTAAGACTTTTTTAGTAAACTTTGTGCATCTCACTTGCAAAACAGATTCAAAATTCCTCAAAATGAATAAAAACAATGAAAAGCAAACTCATAATATTATGCAAACCTGCCATAATTAAATGTTAAATTACACAAATATACTTGATGTATTTAATCTCACTTTATTAAGCAATGTCTTTGCTGCTGAACTGTGCTGATCCAATTCAACAATACTACTGATTTCCACAAGTAAACTTTCAAAGCTCTTCCAAGATCCAAATTGATCACACTCGTAACACAGTTATTCTTTCAAAACCTGATCCCATGCTTACATTACAGTAATACACTTTTTCAGTCCACATACTCACTGTTTCAAACACAATCTTATTATAATATGTAATGAGAACATTTGGTTTAATCACGAAACACAACAGTATGATCTTTCAGTTTAGTACTTTTAACAATCAGTTCATTCAACAGCAAACAATGCAAGATACATGTTTCAAATCTTCCTTGTAGCTGAAATAATTACAGTAATACTACACTCAAAAATGCTGGGTTGTTTCAGCCCGTGTTTGGATCAAATATGGATAAACCCTAACATTAATTTCATTTTTTTTTTTTTTTAACCCAACGGTTGGGTATGTCCATATTTGACCCAAACATGGGTTGAAACAAGTGTAGGAAATGCACTTACATTACTTAACTTACGTAACATAAAATCCATAATGTTTGTAATAGTATCTATTCAGTGTGTTATCAAAAGGTGTGGTTGAGGTTTTGTGCTAAAACAGAGTTAGTGCTAGTTGGAAAAGTAGAAGGGTGAGTTACAGTAATGTGTCTCTATCATGTAATCTGTTTACAGTGTCACATGCATGGCATTAATCAATCTGACATCCATACTAACACACACACACATAGCTGCATACTTTATCCAATTGGCTTTATAATATTCATAAGCAGAAGACAGGAATAAAGTGAGTATTTGCTTTATAGGCCAAACCTGGAAAAAAATGGCACCATCTGGTAAAAACAATTGTAAAAATGTAAATGTTGAAGCCTTGCCAAAAGAATGAAAGCTTATTAACAAAGATTGCATCATTTTATAGTTGAATGGCCCTGGGCTTAAAATTTGATGTTTTAATGGGTTTCATTGTTTTTAGTTTTTGTCCAAAAGATGCAAAGTGGAACTATTTTGTGTACCAAGTGCAAAATAGATCTTTTTAAAGGAAATGGGGGTGAAATAGTACAATTTCAATAAAAATACACACCTGTGCCAAAATGTATGTAGTTAGCATTAACACAGGCAAAATGATCAAAAACAAAACAAAACAAAACTGAAAAAGACAAAAATGTCTATAAGGGTTAAGATCAGTTGGATTAAAATAATAGACAAATGTATCAAACTGAACAAAAAGAGATGCAAATGAAAATATTGATAGTAATATAATTATGAAAAGCAGTTACTGTGAATGTAATGATTATAAAGATGAAACACTTGTTTTGTGATGTGATAAGGATTCTGAGAAATAAAGTCAGAAATGCGAGTTTATATTTTTTTCTGTGGCGGAAACACGCTTCCATAAAATTGTGCCGAAGCAATTTAAAAAACTGCAATAAGCAAAAACTACTTTAATTTACTTTAATTTTTAGTTTTTATTGCTGAAGTAAGAGTGTTGAACTATTCTTGTCCTATTCTTCTGTGCTCCAGAATGGCAGCAGAGCTGGTTTGTTTCAGGTGTGTAAATCTGCATTTCCTTCGACCCGAGGCTTATTCTTTTAACTTATAGTGTGAAAGGGCCTTTACATTTGCCCCACAATATAACTTTTTTGTTGTTGTTAAAAAAAAAACCCAGACAAGAAAAAGTAACAGAAAAGTAACGTAACACATTGCTTTCCATAAAAACTAACTAAGTAATAGTTACTTTTTTTAGGGAGTAACACAATATTGCAATGCATTACTTTTAAAAATAACTTTCCCCAACACATTAAAAATGTGCATATTGTGGAAAGTGTAAATACAGCACACTAAATTAACACTTCATTAAAACAGAAATGACAGAAATAAAGTCAGTCTGGTTAGTAATGTGTGAAGCTGGTAATGCTGTTTGTGGAGTTGTTTAATCCTCCTCTGCTGAGATCTTCAGAGATTTAATGTCTTCTTTTATCTTCAGTGGATTGCATCTAAAGCTGTGGCTGAAGTCAGTTGTAGTTCTTGTGTTTCTCTTTCCTTCAGTGATTCTGCTCATTATATCAGGTGTTCATCATTAATGCTCAATCATCACTCAATTATCTCATTAACTTTAACACTGCTTCAATGGTACTTTAACCCAGTAGTGAGCACGCACATGAACACTAGGAAGTGTTAATTTAACATGGGCGTTTTTCTGTGCACTTTTACATAAATCTTAACTGTTTAATTTACGTAAAACTGGCATATATGAATCACATTCAGTTTATCAATACAATTACATAAATCTTACCTGTTACATTTATGTATGACTTTCATATATGAATCACATTAAGTTTATTAATTTGTTTATGTTAAAATTATGTAATCCAAATGCATGGAAAATTTATATGTAATTCAAATACATAAATCTTATGTTTAGACAATAATTTTTTTTTGAGTGTACCTTGCTTTCACCTTACTAAGACATAGTATAGAAATATTATATTCTGTCAAACCCAAAGTCATGTTTACTAACCCCATTAGGAATGTAATTTCACAGTTCAACAGCTGTTGAAATCTGATGAAACATACAAGACACACAAGGAAACCCACATTTGGTCATACATTTGCAAAGTACGTCCAACATGTACATGTGTCTTAACACACAGTAGCTCAAAGAAGAGTGTGTGACTGGAGAGCAGTCATGCATTGCTGTACTAGAGTTGGCATTTTCCAGTGAGCCTGGAGCAAAACTCTAAGTCCTGCTGTTCAACAGCGGTTCTGCTTGAGAGATCTGAACTGTTATAGAGCTTCAATCAAGAGAATTCAGGTGTACAGATATCCCTGACATTAATGAATCTTAAGCCCTGTTTCCACCGGAATTACCCGGAACAATTTGTCCCAGGAACATTTTTCCCAGGAGCTCTTTTTCCCCCAGGCCTGCTGCTCTCTGCGTTTCCATCGCGGTCTAAAGTACCGTGAAGATTAGTCCAGTGACGTAGGACTGCACGCGACTTTCCAGTTCCCACTGGATTTTGTCTTTGGCATATAAGCGTAAAGGGTTAGTTCACCCAAAAATGAAAATTCTGTCATTAATTCCTCACCCTCATGTCGTTCGACACCCGTCAGACCTCCGTTCATCTTCAGACACAAATGAAGATATTTTAGTGTAAATCTGATGGCTCTGAAAGGCCTCCATTGGCTCAATGCACGGTTCACTCTCAAAACCCTTAAAAGGCACTAAAGACGTCGTTACAAAGTCCATCTCACTACAGTGGCTCTACAATAACTTTATGAATAGGCGAGAATAGTTTTTGTGCGCAGAAAAACCTTGAATAATGACTAAATAAGGCTTTTCAAAGCCATCAGATTTACACTAAAATATCTTCATTTGTGTTCTGAAGATGAACCGAGGTCTGACGGGTGTCGAACGACATGAGGGTAAGTAATTAATGACAGAATTTAAATTTTTGGGTGAACTAACCCTTTAATAAAGCCTGAACCTAGTCGTATTTTTTAAACTCCATTGTTGATTCGAATAGTAAACAACTCTTACTGCACACACCGCAACAGACTTTTAGGCTGAAATAAGATGCTGAGGGAACTCAACCAATCAGCATGTTCAGCACCCAAGTCACGCCCCCGAAAGTTCCTGAACCTTGAAAAAGTACTACCTCGCAAGCAGGGCTGTTTTGAGGGGGAGATTATTACCTGGAACTTTATTTAGACCCTGGTTCCTGCAGTCGAAACACACCAAATACCGCCCCAAAGTGTGTGTGTGTGTGTGTGTGTGTGTGTGTGTGTGTGTGTGTGTGTGTGTGTGTGTGTGTGTGTGTGTGTGTGTGTGTGTGTGTGTGTGTGTGTGTGTGTGTGTGTGTGTGTGTGTGTGTGTGTGTGTGTGTGTGTGTGTGTGTGTGTGTGTGTGTGTGTGTGTGTGTGTGTGTGTGTGTGTGTGTTTAAACCCAACGTTATGGGACCCCATGAGGAAAACAGTAAATCATACAAAGTTATGTTTTGAAAATGTAAAAATGCAGAAAGGTTTCTGTGATGGGCAGGTTTAGGATAGGGATAGAATATACAGTTTGTAATGTATAAAAATCATTATGTCAATGGAAAGTCCCCATAAAACACGAAAACCCTGCATTGAACATTTAACTGCAATGCATTTAACTGAAAACCAGTGTTGGGGAAAGTTACTTTGAAAAGTAATGCATTACAATATTGCGTTACTCCCTTAAAAAGTAACTAATTGAGTTACTTAGTTACTTTTTAAGAAAAGTAATGCGTTACGTTACTTTGAATAAAAATTGTTGTTTTATTTAACATTTAATTATTGAAGGTTTGCATAGTACTCTGATTTTGCATTTGACAGATTTTATTCATTTTGAGGAGTACAGAATCTTTATTGTGCAAGTGAGATAAATAAATACTCACATTTAGTCTAGAACTACAATAACCATCATGTTTACACACAACACATCTGCACTTATTTTTCTCAACATGGGGGCAGGAGAGCTGTCAGTCAAATTGATGTGAAAAAGTAACTTGCGTTACTTTTTTGAAAAAGTAACTCAGATATTTTGTTGTAAATTTGAAAAGTAATGCATTACTTTACTAGTTACTTGGAAAAAGTAATATTATTACGTAACTCAAGTTACTTGTAATGCGTTTCCCCCAACACTGCTGAAAACATGTGTATAGGCAATATGACCTGAATTGTTCACGTTAATCATTTTATAACTTATGTAACTGCCACTGTGTGCAAAATACACTTGTGCTGAACCCTTTATACTGTAACATTTAAATCGTTTTCTGTAGAAAAGTCTGTGGAAAAGAATGTAATTTCATCTTTATTCAGTAAGATGCCGCATTTTGTCATGTGTATGTTCTGTTTTTGATTTCTGATTTTTGAGTTTTTGCTCGGTTTCAGTTTACTAATTAGTTTTGTCATCCTAGTCCCGTGCCTGTTTGTTTCTATGGTTACACATAGACCTTTACACTGGACGTCTCTCAGCTAAGTGTCGGCTCCAGCCTCTGACCAGAGTCCAGTGTCGGCTCCATCCTCTGACCAGAGTCCAGTGTCAGCTACAGCCTCTGTCCAGAGTCCAGTGTCGGCTCCATCCTCTGTCCAGAGTCCAGTGTCGGCTCCAGCCTCTGACCAGAGTCCAGTGTCGGCTCCAGCCTCTGACCAGAGTCCAGTGTCGGCTCCAGCCTCTGACCAGAGTTCAGTGTCGGCTCCAGCCTCTGACCAGAGTTCAGTGTCGGCTCCAGCCTCTGACCAGAGTCCAGTGTCGGCTCCAGCCTCTGACCAGAGTTCAGTGTCGGCTCCAGCCTCTGACCAGAGTCCAGTGTCGGCTCCAGCCTCTGTCCAGAGTCCAGTGTCGGCTCCAGCCTCTGACCAGAGTCCAGTGTCGGCTCCAGCCCCTGACCAGAGTCCAGTGTCGGCTCCATCCTCTGACCAGAGTCCAGTGTCGGCTCCAGCCTCTGACCAGAGTCCAGTGTCGGCTCCAGCCTCTGTCCAGAGTCCAGTGTCGGCTCCAGCCTCTGACCAGAGTCCAGTGTCGGCTCCAGCTCCTGACCAGAGTCCAGTGTCGGCTCCATCCTCTGTCCAGAGTCCAGTGTCGGCTCCAGCCTCTGACCAGAGTCCAGTGTCGGCTCCAGCCTCTGACCAGAGTTCAGTGTCGGCTCCAGCCTCTGACCAGAGTCCAGTGTCGGCTCCAGCCTCTGACCAGAGTTCAGTGTTGGCTCCAGCCTCTGACCAGAGTCCAGTGTTGGCTCCAGCCTCTGACCAGAGTCCAGTGTCGGCTGCAGCCTCTGACCAGAGTCCAGTGTCGGCTCCAGCCTCTGACCAGAGTCCAGTGTCGGCTCCAGCCTCTGACCAGAGTCCAGTGTCGGCTCCAGCCCCTGACCAGAGTCCAGTGTCGGCTCCATCCTCTGACCAGAGTCCAGTGTCGGCTCCAGCCCCTGACCAGAGTCCAGTGTCGGCTCCATCCTCTGACCAGAGTCCAGTGTCGGCTCCAGCCTCTGACCAGAGTCCAGTGTCGGCTCCAGCCTCTGACCAGAGTTCAGTGTCGGCTCCAGCCTCTGACCAGAGTCCAGTGTCGGCTCAAGCCTCTGACCAGAGTTCAGTGTCGGCTCCAGCCTCTGACCAGTCCAGTGTTGGCTCCAGCCCCTGACCAGAGTCCAGTGTCGGCTCCAGCCTCTGACCAGAGTCCAGTGTCGGCTCCAGCCTCTGACCAGAGTTCAGTAACAGCTCCAGCCTCTGACCAGAGTCCAGTGTCGGCTCCAGCCTCTGACCAGAGTCCAGTGTCGGCTCCAGCCTCTGACCAGAGTTCAGTAACAGCTCCAGCCTCTGACCAGAGTCCAGTGTTGGCTCCAGCCCCTGTCCAGAGTCCAGTGTCGGCTCCAGCCTCTGACCAGAGTTCAGTAACAGCTCCAGCCTCTGACCAGAGTCCAGTGTTGGCTCCAGCCCCTGTCCAGAGTCCAGTGTCGGCTCCAGCCTCTGACCAGAGTCCAGTGTCGGCTCTAGCCTCTGACCAGAGTCCAGTGTCGGCTCCAGCCTCTGACCAGAGTTCAGTAACAGCTCCAGCCTCTGACCAGAGTCCAGTGTTGGCTCCAGCCCCTGTCCAGAGTCCAGTGTCGGCTCCAGCCTCTGACCAGAGTCCAGTGTCGGCTCCAGCCTCTGACCAGAGTGCAGTAACAGCTCCAGCCCCTGTCCAGAGTCAAGTGACAATTCCAGCCTCTGTCCAGAGTTCAGTGACAGCTTCAGCCCCTGACCAGAGTCCAGTGACGGCTCCAGCCCACGTCCAGTGTCAGCTCCAGCCCCTGACCGAAGTTCAGTGTCAGCTCCAGCCCCGGACCGGAGTTCAGTATCGGCTCCAGCCCCTGAACGGAGTTCAGTGTCGGCTCCAGCCCCTGACCAGAGTCCAGTGATGGTTCCAGCCCCTGTTCAGAGTCTGGTGATGGCTCCAGCCCCTGACCAGTGTCCAGTGTCAGCTCCAGGTCCTGTCCAAAGTCCAGTGTCGGCTCCAGGTCCTGTCCAGAGTCCAGTGATGGCTCCAGCCCTTGTCTAGAGTCCAGTGACGGCTCAAGGTCCTGTCCAAAGTCTGGTGACGGCTCCAGGTCCTGTCCAGAGTCCAGTGTCGGCTCCAGGTCCTGTCCAGAGTCCAGTGATGGCTCCAGCCCTTATCTAGAGTCCAGTGACGGCTCAAGGTCCTGTCCAAAGTCTGGTGACGGCTCCAGGTCCTGTCCAGAGTCCAGTGTCGGCTCCAGGTCCTGTCCAGAGTCCAGTGACAGCTCCAGGTCCTGTCCAGAGTCCAGTGTCGGCTCCAGGTCCTGTCCAGAGTCCAGTGTTGGCTCCAGGTCCTGTCCAGAGTCCAGTGACAGCTCCAGGTCCTGTCCAGAGTCCAGTGTCAGCTCCAGGTCCTGTCCAGAGTCTAGTGTCGGCTCCAGGTCCTGTCCAGAGTCCAGTGATGGCTCCAGCCCCTGTCTAGAGTCCAGTGACGGCTCCAGCCCATTTCCAGTGTCAGCTCCAGCCCCTGACCGGAGTTCAGTGTCGGCTCTGTTTCCAGAATGGCTTCTGTTTCAGTTTGCAAATTAGTTTTGCCATCATAGTCCCCTGTCTGTTTGTTTCTATGGTTACATATTGATTGGAATATTCCATCCAGGTGTGTCCTGTTAATTATCTCATCTGCTTCCTTGTTTGCCCTACTATTTAAGCCATGTGTTTCTTTCTGTTAATTGTCAGTTCTACGTTGCGTTAAGTTGGTTGTTCTATTTACGTTCCTGAGATTCTGTTTTGTGTAAGATTTGAGTTTATTTTTTAAATAAAGACTGCTGCCCTTATATGCTGTTTCATCTCTGCTGCAATCAACTGTGACACATTTAGCTAGCCAGGCATGAACATTTTTAGTCTTTAGTGCAAGAAATAACTCTCTATGCAACAAAAGCATGTCTAAAGTTGTGTGAGTAATAGTGAGACCATTTCTCACTTACAGTAACAACTAAAATGACCCCTGTGACTTGTCTTTTTAATTTATGTGGCATTAAACAGATCTGTGCAAGCACTGCAAATTAAGGGAATGCAAATAACTACATGCAGACGGCTCAAGATTTTTTTGACTGAGTAACGAAAAACAGACTTCAGTATTCAGCATTTGTTTGTCAGGTGAGAAGCACACTTGAAAGAAAAAGGACAAAACTCCTATAGTCAAGCAAAATGAGTCCAGGTGTTCAACTGTTCCACATGTATAGGCTACACATAACCCAATCCAACCATATCTACATGAGTTGATTCAATCAGTATGAAATTATGTCCACAGGAAGAACAAGATAAACATGACACAGATCCAGTATGCATGTCAGACATGTTGTTTCAAATTGCAAGCATTGCTTAAGTTTCTGTCAACAACTGCTAAAAAACTAATGTTTAACAAAAAAAAAGGCCCTCAACAAAAATTTCATGCATTTGTTCATGGAACAAAGTATCTCGTGATGCTGCTCAAATACAGTACTGTGACAAATGAAAGGACAAATTAACACATTGTCAGACATGTAAAGTGATCTAAGAGCCTCCTGTGATGTGTTACACAGCGCCTATGATCTGTGTGTTGCATATGAAAGACGAATATTAGCTCTGCAGGCTGATCTCCCAAACCACAAAGACCACACAGCATGAGGAAAACGTGTGTTCATATGTCAGAGGAATGGTGTAAAGAGCCTATTGGAGAGATCTTTCAGCTGGTGTGTCTTCTGTGTGTGCTGGATTCATCTCAGGGGATAAAATGCAGTGATGAATCGATAACAATGTAAAGGGGCCTAGTACATACACCTGAGGTACACCACATGAAGAAAGAGGTGCAAAACTTGCCTCAAGCTCAGACAGATGACATTTACTAACCATCTGATGCAAATAGCAAAGAAAGCTGGACAGCACATCAGATTGGGCGACTACAATACAATATCCGGGAGTCTGAAAGTGGAAGGTTTTTATTGGTTTAATAAGGTTTGTGGTTTTGAATCATTTAAAGACATTCAGAGTTTTGTTTGAGGCACTTAGTAGCTAGTAAATTAAATATTCACAAGCAAAACAATCAAGTTACCACTACTTTTGGATGTCTATAAACATTTATGCAATTTCTTTAGTATTTTCAGAACAATTATTCACACAGCCCAATGTGTTGTATTTAGATTTAGATTAGATTTCTTATTTTCCTACCGATAAAACAGCACTATGTTTAAAGACTTGGTTACATGTGACTAGTGCAAAAACAGCCGAGCCACACAAATTGTTTCAGACCATCATCTAGCACAGTATTTAGCTGTGGATTTTCATAATCTAAATATAAATGGCCAGCATTGTTTAAAATGACCCCTAGTCACCCTTGAGTAATGCCCAGGCATGTCAAAAGCTTTTAATGGCACTTAAAGCTTACAGTTGTGAGATGGAGTTGTGCCAGAATTTTCCTCTCGTTCTCCATATAAATATCTCCCTCCATTTTTTCATTGTTCTCTCTATCTCATCCACTCTCTCACTCACACTAATGGAAGCAATCTTTCATCAGTCATTGGGTTCAGTCATTGGTCATGCCTTAAAGAGTCGCTCTGGAAGGGATGGGGCTACTGACAGTATAAATATGGAGTTACGGTGCATGGAAGCTTTTTAGGATCCATTAACTAAAGAAAGAGGAGCTGCTACACGCTGAACAATGGGATACATTTAGTATGGAGATACTGTATCCATCCTCCAGAATAGCTTGAGTTCAGAGAAGTAACTCCAGCTAATTTGGCCTGCTCTCATGCACAGCTTTCAAAGACACATGCAGAAACAGATGTCAAACTGATCCGAGTTATTTTCAACTTAATCACCTTAATCACAAGTGTCAATTACCATGCATAAATGAACAGGAAATATGTTCAGTTATGATAACACACACACAATTGTGGTGTAATTTTACAGGAAACCCTTTGAAGTTACATAAACCACTGCTAAAAGTGATAAACAATATGCTATCTGAGCTGTAATAAACCCTCTAAAAAGAGGCGATTTTTTATTTTTTGGTTATAAATTCATTTTTGAAAGTGTATATCTCACTTATATCCCTGTGTTCTAGCACCCTGCAAACAGTTTTGGTTGTTTCCAGCATGTCAGCAAACACTGGAATAAATAATTCAATGACACTGGGATATTGCATTTATACCACTGTATATGGGGAGATATATGGGGTATATTGGAGAGATTTGGGTCGGCAGAAATATTCCTCCATTCAGATCCATTTGAATAAATCTTGCATACATGATACAAACAAAATAATTTTTTCCAGTATTTTCTGGAATCTATTGGAAACAGCCAAAACTGTCTGCGGGGTACTAGGGCCTGAGTTATACACTAATTTATAACCAAAACAATCAAAAGCGCCTCTTTTTGGTGTGTGTGTGTGTGTTTGTGTGTGTGTGGGGTTTATGTAACTTCAATGGGTTTCCTGTAAAATGACACCAAAAATCAAGCGTAGCATTAGTTCTGATCATGTCTACCTTAGCTATACAAAGTTTTTTACAGCATACATAAGCTCCTTCAGTACTATCAGCAGCTATCGCATTCTCCAGAATTATTTGGTACATTAAATATGATTCTGTTTAGCCTAAGCAGGTTTTTTTGCTGCTCTCCCTGCTCTTCTCCATGCTAGTTCCAGAACAGAACCATACCGCCAATTCAAACTGTATGCAAATTGTCAATCATCTTTGACGATAGTGGTCCTGACAGAATTGTGTATTTAGACCACTGTATGTGGGTATGGGAAGCTTTATCAATTTGGGTAGGCCAAATCCAGGCGGAAATCCCCCAAAATTGTCCCAGAGCTAAGGAGGTTAAGTTGAAACAACATTTTTTTTTATTCAAAACATTTATTTTTGGGGCATGTCACTTGCATGTTAAGCTTCCATTATAATTCTATTACTATAACATGTTTCTTATTCATTTAAACAGTTTGTATATGTGTACACATTCAAAATGAATCAAAACTATTGTTCACGTTAACAGATGTGCCGCAGATGTTGTCCATAGAAAACTGATAGAAAATCAGGCAGAATCACTGACTAACTGATGCATAACGCATACAACAGTTACAAATGAAAGAGTTTTCTCAAACTATAAAGATGCAATCTGATTGGCTGGGAGCTACATCATTTCCAGCAATTATAGAGTGATGATGAGCTCAGTGAAGATAATCCATCCAATATTGTGGAAACAAAAATGTATAGTTCAGTTAATACTGAAACATATCGATTAAATTAATAGTTTGGTTATTAAAGATGTCACATTAATAAACATCTTTTTCACAAAACATTTTTATAATAATATGTAAAAAAAGAATTCTCCAGGTCACTAGTAGTCCTTGAAGAGTAACACTTGAGTATTAGTGATGCATTTTATGACCACATTGAGAGTAAAAAAAGACAATTTCTCACATCTCAGACCTGTTAATGTTCTGATTAATAATTCATTTGTAATTCTTTATACTATTTGATATTACTTACTGATTAGTTAAGCTTGTTTCTATATTAGTTAATAGTAGTAGCTGAAATGTTAATGTAGTACTACTCATTAGTCCTGCATTACTTCCTAGTTACCTATTAATAACGGATCATTATTCTAAAGTGTTGCCATGATTATTATTTTTGAAAAATGAGTTGTACAAATTCTCAATAGCTTCTCTCTCTCACTTCCATCGGCTTGTTGTGAGCCACTGATATAAAACAGGGATGTAAAACAATTACATTCAAGTTATTGTGCCAAATTGAAAACTGGAATTAGCCTTAATTTTGTAACAACATGATGTAGCTGCTGTTTGCAGAAACTGATCATTCAGTTGCACTGAATGATATAAAGAGAAAAATGTGAAACATTTGAGAAACATTTAGAACTAAAAATTTCATCAACACCCCGCTGGCAGAGACATAAGACTGAGTACATCTTGGATGCTTTATTCTCATATGTTCCTACTTAAATGATGAGCTATTGTAATATGCTCATCAGGTTTTGTCATGCAGACAAACAACCACACCTGACATTTTTATGGACTTGTTTGTTAAAGGGCGATCATTCACATTTTTTTATTTCTTGTGTAATATACAATTAGGGATAAACATCAAAGTTTATAACAAAAATACACAATGTTGAAAAAAAATATATACAGTATGTAAACACATAATTCACATATTGCCAAAAGTATTTGGGACACCCGTCCAAATCATTGAAATCAGGTGTTTCAATCACTTCCATGGCCACAGGTGGATAAAATCAAGTACCTAGGCATGCAGACGCTTCTACAAACATTTGTGAAAGAATGGGTCGCTCTCAGGAGCTCAGAGAACTCTTTCTCGCAATCCGATGGACGAGTCTGGGTTTGCCAGGAGAACGGGACTTGCCTGACTAAATTGTGCCCAGTGTAAAGTTTGGTGGAGGGGGGATTATGGTGTGGGGTTGTTTTTCAGGGGTTGGTCTTGGCCCCTTAGTTCCAGTGAAAGGAACTCTTAATGCTTCATCACCAAGACATTTTGGACAATTTCATGCTCCCAACTTTGTGGGGACAGTTTGGGGACGGCCCCTTCCTGTCCCAACATGACTGACCAGTGCACAAAGCGTCGGTCCATAAAGACGAGCGAGCGAGTTTGGTGTGGAGGAACTTGACTGGCCTGCACAGAGTCCTGACCTCAACCTGATAGAACAGCTTTGGGATGAATTAGAGCGAGACTGAGAGCCAGGCCTTCTCGTCCAACATCAGAGCCTGACCTCAAAAATGCGCTTCTAGAAGAATGATCAAATATTCCCATAAACACACTCCTAAACCTTGTGGAAAGCCTTCACAGAAGATTTGAAGCTGTTAGAGATGCAAAGGATGGGCGAACAACATATTAAAGGGTTAGTTCACCCAAAAATGAAAATTCTGTCATTAATTCCTCACCCTCATGTCGTTGGACACCCGTCAGACCTCCGTTCATCTTCAGACACAAATGAAGATATTTTAGTGTAAATCTGATGCTCTGAAAGGCCTCCATTGGCTCAATGCACAGTTCACTCTCAAGACCCTTAAAAGACACTAAAGACGTCGTTACAAAGTCCATCTCACTACAGTGGTTCTACAATAACTTTATAAATCGGCGAGAATAGTTTTTGTGTGCAAAAAAACCCTAAATAACGACTTATTTAGTGATGACGATTTCAAAACACGGCCTCATGAAGCTTCGAAGCGTTATGAATCAGTGAGTCGAATCATGATTCGGATCGCGTGTCAAACTGCTGAAATTTGGCGATTCAAACGGCTGAATCGACTCACTGATTCATAACGCTTCGAAGCTTCATGAGGCCGTGTTTTGTGCCTTTTAAGGGTCTTGAGAGTGAACCGTGCATTGAGCCAATGGAGGCCTTTCAGAGCATCAGATTTACACTAAAATATCTTCATTTGTGTCTGAAGATGAACGGAGGTCTGACGGGTGTCGAACGACATGAGGGTGAGGAATTAATGACAGAATTTTCATTTTTGGGTGAACTAACCCTTTAAATCCTAAATGTGTCGGCAGTGTGTGTACACAACCACCCTATAATGGTAAAAATCCACCCCCTCCTTTTTTTTAATCCCCATAAATCATGTTCATGTTTTTCTTCTGTTGTTTGATTCATATTAACAGCAGATATAGCAGTAGGTACTGTATATTACACCGCTTTCACTTTAGTACACAGATCTAACGCAGGATTTCTGTGACTTACTTGCTGCACACGTGCACAGACATAACCAGCTGTTTTCATGTGAACTTTGTGTGTTTTTGACATAAACTTTGTGTGTATTTGACAGTTTAATCGCAATAACACATGAAAGAGAACTAGTCTAGTAGTTTAATACTCACAGACGCACTGACATCCAGCTCTGTGCGCATGCGTCGAGTGTGTGTGCTCAAGTTGAGAGTGAAGGCTTTAAAACGCATGCAGATGATAATATTTCATGATGATGAAGAACTGCAATGTCACGTGAGACAGATGTATCATGGCTGCGTCCGAAACCTGGAAAATGCTGCCTTCGGAGGACACATTTCAAGGTAGGAAGGCATCCAAATCTAATGTTAGCTTCACTTCCTGTCTTCTGAGAGATCTGATCGAGTTTTGAAGGCAGCATAAATGTATCCTTCGCTGCCTTTGATATCCCACAATCCTGTGCGGTCCATTCTGTGAAAAAAAGATGGCGTCCGAAAGTTGCATTTGCTGGTCAGTTTGTGTGGAAATACGTTTTTGACCAACATTTTTCACTTCTGATGTTATTTCTAGCGAGAAATTATTCATGAGCTGTGAAGGCTCCACCCCCTGGGGTGGGGGGCAAGAGCTCATTTGCATTTAAAGGAGACACACACAAAACAGCTCATTTTTCTCAAACCCAAAAATTGGCATTTTCAAAATGGTATATTAAATGATCGGTTAGGAATTTTATCTGAAGCTTCACAGACACACTCTAGGGACACCTGACACTTAAATTACATCTAGTAAAAAGGGGCATAATAGGTGCCCTTTAAAGTTCTTGTGCATGTAAAGGCAGACGTCCCAAAACTTTTGGCAATATAGTGTAACGTCTACCACCGCATGTCCCCAATCTGATTTGTGTAAGACAGGCTCACTGAGTACAGTAACAAATAAGTGTGTGTGCTCACAGGTGGACACTAAACAGGGGTGTGTTTCCCATAACTCATTGCTTAACCACAGTAGTATGACGCATCACTGTAGAAATCTTGACACGATTGAAAAACCGGACGCACCCCTGCCGTTAGTTTAATGAACCAAGTCATTAATGGCGTGCATTGGTGGAGGAGTAAATTGCTGTAATCATAAGATTCCAACTTGTAAAAAGCATTCACGTCCTCACAGAACTCACTCACAATCACAAATTGTAAACTTGTCACGAGTTACCGATACCTATATTTTCACAGTACTTGTCATTTGTAAATATATTAGGTCGAGAAACCAACAGAGTATGACTCATATTGCGAGTTATAAAGTCAGAATTGTGTGATATAAACTCGCAATTGCAAGAAGTAAACTTGTGGGATAAAAAAAAACGCAATTACCTTTTTTCTTTTTTTATTCAGAGGCATAAACAAGCTTTCATACAAAAGAGAAGACGAGATACAAACTGGACGGGGTATAGGGCATGGCACAGGGCTCTGTGGTTCCCCAACAGACAGACCGAGATTAACGTCTGAGACATACTCAATGCTCAATTTAACACAAAATGAGTCAGAATGCATTGGATAATGCAACTCAGGTGCACATTGCATTCTCAGCGTGCTGTGGTGGGCATTAGTGTGAACCTTATGAGCTTCTCTGATGAGTTTTCTTAGTCAGGTCAAATATTCCCTTGTGAAAAAGAAGTGTGCCTAAATGTATTGAATGTGCATCTTAAAAGCATATTTAAGACACAAACTGTCCTTGCAGGCTTAAAAGGCTTAAATCTACATGTTGTCAATAAATAAAAGTCCACTTAAGTGTACTTAAGAGAGCACGATTTCATTAATGTTTCTTAAAACACTTATACAGGTACACTTCAGTAAAAGTGCACTTTATAATAATGGCAGAAGTTTAAAGTTGTAACTTAAAGTACATTTTAAATCAATGTGTTTAAATAAACACTTATTGCACTTGTTGTAATGTTAAGTAAGATACTAAAGCATACACTCTAAAAAGAGATGTGTTAAAAATGACACATGTTGTGTTAGTTTTAACACATGTAGTGAGTGTGCTCAGGGACAACACATGTTGTGTCAAATTTAACACGATAAATGTGTAAGTCATTTTAACACACTAATTGTGTCAGGTAATCACATACTCAGATGTAATTTTAAAAATAAAGTGAAACTAAATTATTAAGCATTTAATCAATAGTCGAGTACAGAACGCATGTGCACACAAAGTACAATGTTTCAAACTCTATGACTCTATAAACTCAATTATTCACACTTCAACACCACATCGATGCCGCTTTTGAGAAAAGATCTTGAAGAGATAACAGTTGACAGAGTTTGCGCTTTGAATTAAATTAAATTGTAGCAACTGATAAAACATTCTATATAAATAACTTTAATTACTCAGGCCTGTTTGTTTGAGAACATAAACACTGCATACAATGCACAATGATGGTGTGTGTCGCGCTTTATAATATGATGTGTTGAGAACAACACAACCAGATGTGTTAAAAATTGACACATGTTGTGTCAGTTTTAACACATGTAGTGTGTGTGCTCAGGGACAACACATGTTGTGTAGATTTTAACACATGTAGTGTGTGTGCTCAGGGACAACACATGTTGTGTAGATTTTAACACATGTTGTGTAGATTTTAACACATGTAGTGTGTGTGCTCAGGGACAACACATGTTGTGTAGATTTTAACACATGTAGTGTGTGTGCTCAGGGACAACACATGTTGTGTAGATTTTAACACATGTTGTGTAGATTTTAACACATGTAGTGTGTGTGCTCAGGGACAACACATGTTGTGTAGATGTTAACACATGTAGTGTGTGTGCTCAGGGACAACACATGTTGCGTATAATTTAACACACAACCTGTGTCATTTTCTTTAACACATCTCCGTGTTACCTGTAACTCTACTAATGTGTTATTCCTCTTACACAGAAGTGTGTTGAAACCTTTTACACAATAATGTGTTATAGTTACACAACATGTGACTGTATGTGTGTATTTGCCAGAGATACTTCGTGTTTGGATGAACACTGACACGTATTGTTAACTTGTGTTTAGTCCATTGACGTTTAATAAAGTGTGTTTGACTGTTTATTGTATTACCTGGATGTTTTAGACATCATGAATCTACACACACCAGCTCTTATTGAGATGAACAGAGGTTTAGATGTTGATGGTTCATTGAATGTTTCATCTGAAGTCTCCAGAATCGTGATCAGTGGCTCCTTTATTTGAGCTCTTGACCCTTTACTTGTCTTTTAATTCTTCTCTTTCTGCTGTAACTGCATTTTAATCAAATATGTTTGTTATGGCATGAAAGAAAACACGATCAGAAGTTTCTTGATCAAGTCATAATCTCAAGATCTGATCCAGTTTATGATTAAATGGATGGTTTACATTTACTTTATTTGTGTGCTGTTAGCTATTAAAGTTTTGTGAAGTTAGTCCATGATGTCCAGCAGTGCAGAATGAATTCTTAAAAAAATATAAATTCAATGTTTTCAGAAAGTTTAGAGCCGCAGCAGATACTCGTCAAACACACACATCAAGAATCAGATCATGAATCACAACAATGGTGACAAACGCTTCATCCTGCAGTGCATGCTGGGAGTCATGGATGAGTTTTGTACTATGGTGACTCCCAGAATGCATTGCGGGATGAAGCTTTTGGTTTGTCACCATTATTGAGATTCATGAGCTGATTCTTGATATGTGTGTGTGCCTGTGTGATACCATAGATTAGAAGATCTTATGTGCACTGTGTATCTAAAATCAAATGTGCAGATGATGACATCAATATCATAAAATAATTATTAACAGCACAAAATAATTTTTACAGTAAAGTTTCAGTTATCAAATTCTTTCCTGAACTCAGCTAATGTATGCGATGATAACATTATCATCTGATCATTGTTTTCTCATGGTTAGTTCTGCTGCTTCAAATGTGTTTAATAAACATTCATTCACAGCACACAGAAAAACTGATGTGAAAGAGTCAAGGGTCAAGAGCTCAAATAAAGGAGCCACTAATCACGATTCTGGTGACTTCAGATGAAACATTCACTGAATCATCAACACCAAATCCGTTTAATCTCAATAAGAGCTTCTGTCTGACAGAAATAAAGTCAGTCTGGTCAGTGATAACAAGTGAAAAGCGGAGAAAGCATTTGAAAAAGACATTGAAAAAGAGGCATGATGTGATTGGATGCCAAAACACCCACTGCTGTTCATCCAGAGTAACATTTAACACACATTGTGTGTTATATCTACACAACATGTGTCAAAATACCATCAACACACTCAGTGTGTTGTTTTTTAACACATCTCTTTTTAGAGTGTATGTAAAGAACTTTTTAAGAATAATTTTAATCGTAGTGTATGTTGTTTGATATTACATTTATAGTAATATAGTAATATATTACTACTAATATAGTTTATTCCCCAGTTTCACAGACAAGGCTTAAGATATAGTCCCAGACTAAAATGCATGTTTGAGCTGTTTTAATTTAAAGAAACTTGCACTGATAAATCTTAAAAGATATCAGTGCCGTTGTTTTGTCTCAAGATACACACCAGTAATGATTTTTATAAGGCAGGTTTATAAAAGCTACTTAAATATCCTAATTGAACTAAGGCCTAATCCTGGCTTAATCTAAGACCTTTCTGTGAAACCAGCCCAAAATGTATTAATTATAACTTTATCATTATATTTGTAATTATACAGACATGACATACCATGCAACTTCCGATAGAACGCTTCAATGCTTGATTCGGCAGTACACTTTACCATATCTCAAAATACAAGTTACTATGAACTTATATACTTATACATAAATATGTACTGAAGTCCTCCTTAAGTGGGTTGAAAAGCATTCCTAAGTTCAACTAATTACATTTAAAATCACCTATAATAAATGTTCATTTAATTGTAAATAATATGCAATTAAGTGTATGAAAACATGACATTCAGTATGTATTCTTTTAAAGATTATTATTTCCATAATAACTTACATTTTAGAGGGTAGCTCACTAGAAACAGAGTTAGATTGGAGATTTACAGGTTTGTGATTTACCCGAGTGATCAAGATAAACATGTTCAGATACACAAATGGTGTGTGTGGTAGCAGAAAGTGCTCAGAACATGGGTCATTGAGGACAGATGAGGCAGATGCAGCATCACTGCCAACATTTGCGATCTGCATTTGATACCACTGGCATTTCAGAATTCCTAGATGCCAACAGGTCTTTGATGGGAATTTTCTCAACATGCCAACTGCTTATCTTTCAGTCGGATTCAAATTGCTCCAGAGCAACGTTTGGAACAAAACATCAGTATTGATTTTAGGACATTTATACTGACTCAGACCAGGCTTAATTTGAGCCCGATCCTGTTCTGGAAAATGTTACATTTTATGTTCCGGTATTTGTTTTAAACAATCCAGCATTAACAAGTGCACTACATGGTGACTGTGTGCTCGCATGTGTGGAACAGAGCGAGTGCGAGTTTATGCAGATTCATTTGGAGAGTATGTTTTGCTATTGACCCGAACAAATATATTTTAACCAATCAGCTTTCTTAAAGGGGTGTTTGATTATTATTTTACTTTTTCAACTTTATTTAGTGTGTAGTGTTGCTGTTTGAGCATAAACAACATCTGAAAAGTTACAACGCTCTAAGTTCAGAGCAAAGAGAGATATTTTCTTTGAAAGAAATCGCTTTTTAAGGACTACAACAAACGACTGGTAGGGACTACAACGCCCTAAGTGACATCACTAACCCTAAAATTTACATAAACCCCGCCCCCAGGCACACGCAACAAAGGCCATGTTGAGAAGAGGAAGAGTTGTTGTAGTCGAGCACATTTGAGAGTCGCTCAAGCTCATCCGTCTTTTCACATTTACCAGTCCCTCCAGAAAAACGCGATTATGCGATCGCGTGATTTAACGCATAATCAGCCAAAGTCCGCATATTCCGCATAGTAGGCTACCTTTTATGGGTCTTGAGAGTGTACATTGTGCCAATGGAGGCCTCTCTGAGCCATCGGAATTCAACTAAAATATCTTAATTTGTGTCCAACAACATAAAGGGAAGTCATTAATGACAGAATTTTCATTTTTAGGTGAACTAACCCTTTAAGAGATTGCACTTTGTGCATTGGAAGCACTCAAATGTCTGTTTTGTATAGCGACATCTGTAAAACAGGAAGTTATTTATTAATTTTTTCAGAAGTTGTAGCATATTCCTTTTGTAAAGCTACAGAACTTGATTGACTAAATGTTTTGTAAATTTGAGCCATTATTAAGGTCTTCAATAAAACAAGATGAGAACTTAAATATTCCAGCACTTTCTGTGATGTAGTGCTTTTTTTCTCTTTCTCATCAAACCGCAGTTTTTGCAAGTTCCCGCAATTTTATCGCATAAAATTGCATAAATATCCCGCATTTTTCATCGCATTTTTTTAAGAAAACGTGCCGCATAATCAAGGATTTTTGCCCGCAACAATCACAAAAAAAAGCCGCATTTTTCTGGAAGGACTGATTTACTGCAATACAGTACGAACACAAATGCAATAGCATGTCATAAAGCGAGATGACAGAGGTGGAAAGTAATGTATTACATTTACTCGCGTCACTAATTGAGTCGTTTTTCTGCCTTTTTTAAGTAGTTTTAAAAATCTGTAATTTTACTTTTACTTAAGTATGTTTTGTATGAAGTATATGTACTTCGCTACATTTTAAACCACATCCGTTACTGAGTAAAAATAAATAATACAAAGGGGGGAAAAACGCGATCCGGAAACGACTGCATTGAATTGAAGGCGGGAGAACGAACGCAAAAATCACAAAAAGATGGAGACGGACGGACAAGACAGACGTCAGACCCAGCTGAAAACGAAACGCCGTCGTGAACCCCTGGATAGTATGGAAAAACTTTGGATATAGACAAAAAATGGGTGTTCTCCCGGAGGATATCAAATTAGCAAAAAAATGTTGATGCAAAGGAGGAAACACATAGAACATGTTCGGGAACACCATCGCTCTGTGCGGATAAAGGTACGTTTATAACTTAAGGCTGAATGTTTTCTGTGATGCAGAGGGAATCCCGGAATTACATTATAACGCAGATGTCACGTAACACACGCAAACTGATGGATGAATGAATACATAGACAGTAGAGCTTACAATAAATCAAATCGCGACATGGTCTGTGAATATTAAAGCTCAAAACACTGCTATATGAATATGATCTGCTTGTTCTGTCTCTGTGTGAATGAGCAGCGCCGTTTCATCTACTAGCCTACACGCTTAAGTAGCCTCGCGATGCTTGTGGTGTTTAACGTCTCAAAAAACATATTTGGGCATGAACATACAGTATGAACATTTCCAGAGCTGATCTGAGACCCCCTAATGAACATTTTCATCATTTTATTTGATTAAAAGCCATTATCAAATACACTCTGAAACAGATCCTCCCTGAAATAGGTCCTCACTAAAACCCGTCAAAATAAACGGTTTAACTAGAGGAAATTGTGACAGAAATATATTACTATTGTAGGCCTATAGAATACTTGTCAAAATAATAATAACAACAATAATAATATTACATAATTTAAACATTATTTAAGAATATATTTTTAAATCCATAGTTTAATTTAGTAAAACAGCAGCGCTTTGCCCCAAAAATGAAAGGATAAGTATTTGATTACCACCGTTTTGGTAATGTATTTGTATTAAATCATAAAAAGACAAATTTCTTAGGACTCTATTATTCTTAAAGTTGTTAATCTAATTCATAATAATTTATTTAGTTCATTAGACATGTTTTATTGAAATTTTAATAAAAAAAAAATGGTTTCAAGTTTGTTATAATAAAGCATTTGTTCAACCAAAAAAAAAAAAAAAATCAGTTTTCATTAATTTAATGCCATTTTAACTGGTGATAATAATAACCATAGTTTAATAATACAGTTTATTTATTAAATAATTAATACCGTGATGCTGTGAAACTGTTTTCATATTGTGAAAATCTCATTCTACCACAACCCTACACGGGAGATTCCCCACCCCGCTGTTAAAAAAAGTAACTCAGTAACTTTTACTCTGAGTACATTTTAAATGAACTACTTTTTACTTTTTCTTGAGTACATTTTTAGACAAGTACTTTAACTTCTACTTAAGTAAAATTTCATAAGTAATAGTACTTTT
The DNA here is from genome assembly GCF_949357685.1 of Gobio gobio. NCBI lineage: Eukaryota > Metazoa > Chordata > Actinopteri > Cypriniformes > Gobionidae > Gobio > Gobio gobio. Next base: position 42,852,582 of record NC_137117.1, read on the forward strand.
ACTTGAGTAGAATATTTTGTTACTCTTTCCACCTCTGCAAGATGACAACATAAGTCATAACTGTAATTTAACTAAACTACACCTGTACTCTCTTCATGCAGCAGAATGAATATGCTAATCGATGACTTGACGATAGTTAACTCCGCATCAGCTGCATAAATTCATCAACTAACCCTTCAGAAACGTCCTGTCTCATTCTACATGTTGTCACTTCTTCTTGAGTCTCTCCATCATTGTCCGGCTCCGGTTTGAACATAAAAGGCTGAACAGTTTCTGATATTTTCAGTTTGTGTCTGCGTGAGGTAATCAGAGCTGCTAACATGAGCTCTTGAAGCTCCGCCCTCTTCTAGAAAGCAGCAGCTCATTTGCATTTAAAGGGACACACACAAAAATTGCCCAAAAAGTGACAATTTTAACATGCTATAAAATATTCTGTGGGGTATTTTGAGCTAAAACTTCCCATACACACTCTGAGGACATCAGAGACTTATTTTACATCTTGTAAAAAGGGGCATAATAGGATAGTTCAAAATCATTCTCATTGGTTGGTGCTTACTGGTTATTGTTTTGAGCGCAGTGAGCATCGGAAAATTTGGAGTGTGTATATACCTCACAAATTATTATATTAAAAATAAGTTCATATCACCAGAATGTCAAAAATACAAGCAAAAATATTTTCATTTTTCAACATCGCTATATATGCAACAGAATAATACACTTGGCTTTAGTCAGGGCCGTGCAGAAACTTGTGAAATGTGCTTTAGTTGTGCTATCACTGTTTAGTGACGCCGTTGTATGTTTTGGGAAAAACTGAAGTTGTATGATCAGTGTCGGGCACAGCGCCTTTTAATTGCTGTTTTGGATCCGGATTTTGGATCTTAATTTACAATTTAAGCACCGCAACAGTATACTGTATACATCAAGTGTACTATTTCTTTAGGGATCATTCCAAATATCTGGAATGATGACACAAAACAGTTTCAGAAGCTACGAATTAAACATTAAGGAAGCCTTGAGAATGGATGCATCATCAATGTTTGGAGGTATTTCATTCTCGAGATACAAAATTTGAGTAATTGGCAAAAAATTGGTCAAACTAGGTGGCCTTAACTGCTATGTGCTTAACCATTTGATATAATTAACGTATGTGCATACTGTACATGTTAGTGCATTGTAATTCAAATTAAGGACTTTAATTACATGTAATTAACATTTGTGATTACACCATTAACTTTACCCGTAACTGTAACAACCCTCACCCCAAAACCTAATCCTACATTTACTCCTTAACCTAACCAAACCTCAAACTCATTAGCAATAAATGTGGGAATTTGGGAATGTGGGAAGTGTAGTTAGTAAATCCATCGTCATGTAGGTATTTATTATTAGTATATAGTAGTTAAGGCCACCCAACGTAAAGTGTGACCACTTTGTTGTTGTTAAAATTGATATGAAAAAGAAAAGTGTTCATTTTAAGCCTTAAGTGTTCATTAAAAGTCTTTTTTTCAGTTCACTAATAGACAAATACATTTTTGTAACTACAAACATTAGATGTAACCTCTCAATGAATTTGAGCTCCAAAACTACAAGTGTACAATAGTTAAAAATAATCAGAAAATGTTGCAGATGAAGCATGTGAAACTGCAAGACGCTGCTGTCCTGTCACTGCTTGACATTTCATTTCTTGCACACACACACACCCATATAGACTAATGCTTGATAAATTGGGCTTCTGTGCTGCGCACACACACAAACACAAAGACATCTAGCGTTTCTGTTTACTTACTTATGATGACCCATTGGTCTTCCAGGGTTGTATTGCGGGACGGTCCCAGACTTGTGTAGACTGTATCTGTATGGACTTCCATAGAGAGTTCCTTTGGCATCCACTGAAGTCAGTAGCAATGTGACTAACAGAAGACCCCCGCACGTGAAAATCCCCCTCATCTTTAAGCAGCAGAGCAAAAGTTGACAAAAACACTTGCAGAAAAAGCCATAAAGTGGAGGAACACAGAGAACGTGTGTAGAAAGCAAAAGTTGGGGAGGATAAGCAGACGGGGGGGGGAAGCAAAGTAAGCTGGGCTGCAGAGTCCGGAGGTTGTGAAGTGTTGCTTGTTTTCCTTGCTGAGTCCCACAAGGTTTCTCAGTAAGCACTGACTTCAGTTGTTGGCGGGCAAGCAGTGCTGCAGTCGAAACATCTGCTGTTCTGGCACCATCCTGCCCACTTCACCGCTCACACCAGTGAGAGAGACAGGCAGACAGAGGAGAAAGTGAAAAGGAAAGACAGGGCAGCAGTAGCAGAATACTAAAGCAGGAGTCGCTGCGAGCGCTCGGATCCCTCTGTCAACAGTCGGCCCTGCAGCTGCAGCTCTGAGGGGGCCGCGGTCGGGACGCAGGCATTTGCATATCCCTCCCCAAACTCCTGCCTGAAATGAGACCCAGCAGGCGACAGCAGGGGTGAACCCGTTCACTTTATGTTTCTCTCAAGACAGAAACTGCTCAAAAACAAGAGCGCATTTAGAAAAATGTGCCCGTTTATTTCAGTGCAGCTTTAATCTGTGGCTCTAGTGTAAAAGCACGCTGGGATTAGGAATATTTTCCTTGGGTTCCTCTGTGCCAAATCCACCCCCCTTCATTGACCTCAGCCCATAACCTTCTCACGTGCCTGCAGCAATAAATCTATTTCTTTTGCTCTGTGATTTTCCTCAATTTCTGCAGTAAAATGCAAGCAGGCTCCATCGCCGCATCACTTTTTCAGAGAGCAAATGTTTTCATGCAACTTTATGCTTTTCTCTTTTCTCCTTGTCACTGAATCTAATATGACTAACTTAAATCTACATGTTGTCATAGACTTTTGATATATTATAAGGGAAGACTTGAATTGTGTACAACCCCAAATCAGAAAAAGTTGGGACAGTATGGAAAACGCAAATAAATAAAAAAAAGAAGTGATTTCTAAATTTACTTTGACTTGTATTTCATTGCAGACAATATGAACACAAAATATTTCATGTTTTGTCTGGTCAACTTCATGTCATTTGTAAATATGCATCCTTTCCTGTCATTCAGACCTGCAACACATTTCAAAAAAAGTTGGGACAGGAGCAATTTAGGGCTAGTAATGAGGTGAAATGGTTAAATAATGATGTGATTTGAAACAGGTGATGTCAACAGGTGATTGTAATTATGATTTGGTACAAAAGCAGCATCCAAGAAAGGTCTAATCCTTTAGGAGCAAAGATGGGCCGAGGATCGGCAGTTTGCCAACAAATACGTGAGAAAATTATTGAAATGTTTAAAAACAATGTTCCTCAGAGAAAGATAGGAAGAGATTTGGATATTTCACATTCAACAGTGCTTAACATTATTAAAAGATTCAAGGAATCTGGAGGAATTTCAGTGCGTAAAGGACAAGGGCGCAAGCCTAAGCTGAACAACCGTGATCTCCGATCCCTCAGGCGGCACTGCATCAAGAATCGTCATTCATCTAGAAGCGATATCACCACATGGGCTCAGGACTACTTTGGCAAACCTTTGTCAAGTACCACAATACGTAGTTACGTCCACAAATGCCAGTTAAAACTGTACTGTGCCAAAAGGAAGCCCTATGTTAACAGTGTCCAGAAGCGCCGTCGACTTCTCTGGGCTCGGAGGCATCTGGGATGGACCATCACACAGTGGAAACGTGTACTGTGGTCAGATGAATCAGTATTTCAGGTATTTTTTGGGAGGAATGGACGCCGTGTGCTCCGGACCAAAGAAGAAAAGGATCATCCAGACTGTTACCAGCAACAAGTCCAAAAGCCAGGGTCTGTCATGGTATGGGGTCGTGTCAGTGCCCTTGGCAAATGTAACTTGCACTTCTGTGAAGGCACCATTAATGCTGAAAAGTACATAGAGATTTCGGAGCATAATATGCTGCCTTCAAGAAGACATCTTTTCGAGGGACGTCCATGCATATTTCAACAAGACAATGCAAAACCACATTCTGCACACATTACAAAGTCCTGGCTGCGGAGGAAGAGGGTTCGGGTACTTGACTGGCCTGCAGTCCCGACCTGTCTCCAATAGAGAATGTGTGGACAACGAAGACCCCGTACTGTTGCCCACCTTAAGACTAGTTTGCAGGAAGAATGGGACAAAATTACACCTGAAACACTTCATCACTTGGTGTCTTCAGTCCCTAAACGTCTTTTAAGTGTTGTGAAAAGGAATGGCAACATTACAAAGTGGTAAATGCTTTACTGTCCCAACTTTTTTTGAAATGTGTTGCAGGTCTGAATGACAGGAAAGGATGCATATTTACAAATGACATGAAGTTGACCAGACAAAACATGAAATATTTTGTGTTCATATTGTCTGCAATGAAATACAAGTCAAAGTAAATTTAGAAATCACTTCTTTTTTTTTTTTTGCGTTTTCCAAACTGTCCCAACTTTTTCTGATTTGGGGTTGTATAAAGTGTGCTAAGTTGATGTGTTAGAAGCAGGAAAAATGGGCAAGCGTAAGGATTTGAGTGAGTTTGACAAGGGCCAAATTGTGATGGCTAGACGACTGGGTCAGAGCATCTCCAAAACTGCAGCTCTTGTGGGGTGTTCCCGGTCTGCAGTGGTCAGTCTCTATCAAAAGTGCTCCAAGGAAGGACCAGTGGAGAACCGGCCACAGGGTCATGGGCGGCCCAGGCTCATTGATGCACGTGGGGAGATCTGCTTGGTTTCAAACATTCTTCCAAATATCTTCCTCTGTGCACAGCAGAACAAAGAAATGTATACAGGTTTGAAACAACTTGAGGGTGAGCAATTCCTTTTTGGGTGAACAATCCATTTAATTAAGAAAGGAAATAAAGATTATTTGATTTTGTGTTGTTTTAAAACAGCTAAAAGACAAAACTCAACAGCCAGAGCTGCTTTGGTCAGTATAATTACATAAACACATTCACGAGGACAGGATTTGGAGCTGGTCTCCATCGATCAATCAGTGTCCAACCAACTGCTGAGGTAGTTTTAGGTCATTGTGGGGCATGACAGACTATTTAAGATGGTATGTTACCGGATCAGGAGTATTTCCTCATCCAATAACAGCTGCTCAATGTTTACTAAACCCTGAGGAAAAGCACTTCTCTCATAGGTGTCAGGAGATCATATTTACAATGTCATGTTTGTTTTTCATTCACACATAATTATCTAAAGCAAAGAGCGCCAAGCAGTCTTATTTGCAGAAAGTTTCTTGCTAGAATGTTTTACTCATTGGTTTTACTGACACATATTGATGACAAACTTGATGTGAAAAGTTGAGTTCATAATCAATCAGAAAACAACAGAACTAATTGTTATCAGAAAGTTGAAGGAAGATATTATGGAACTTGAGTTGATGTATATATATATATATTAGGAATGCCACAATTCTCAATATAATATTGAACCGTTCAGTACGGCATTCACGGTTCAATACGCGCTTGTGAATTGCGTTTTTTTCGGTTTCGCATTTAATTAATTATTTTTCTACAAATTCTATCATTTGCCTCCATCCCACTACTGAACAACGCGACATACATTCACATCACACGTTAGTGGTAGAGTTATACTCACGGAACACTAGAGTTATTCACAATCACCAAAGTTCATTATTTGCATGCGTTTTAAAGCCTTGCCGGTTAAACATTTCATTCGCGTGCTTATGCACGGTTTTAACATGCGCTTTTCAGAGCGCGCGCACTAAACGCCTGTCAAACACGTGATTACTGGACTAAGTATTCGTCTTACTGCGCTAATACTGTCAAATACACACAAGGTTAACATAAACACAGTCGGTTATGTCTAAAGTGAAAGTAAAATCGCAATCGTGTCTGTATATTAGATGCGTGCAGGTCTTAAATTGACAGCAGCGCAGCCTATAGTGAACACACTGTCCTTAAAGGGACAGTTCACCTCTAAAATTGTCATTATTTACTCACTCTAATATTGTTTCAAACCTGTATTCATTTCTCGATGACAACAACAAAAGACAAAGAGAAAATCACTCACTGCTCTTGACTGAAAAACTAATACAGTAGCTTTAATAAGAATCAGTGTATATTTTATAGTGAAGTCTATGTAGTGTTTTATTTTTACATTCATTCATTCAATTTCATACTTAAATGCTGCTGTACAGCTCTGAGCTGCCAGTGTAAATCTTTATATATATATTTATTTTATATTATCCAATACACTAGGAATGTGTACAGGGGTTTTTAAGTTTAAGTAAAGTTTTAAGTTTAAGTAAGGTTTTTCGATTATTTTAAGTAAAAGAAAGAAAGAGAATTGCAATAAAATAAAGTCTTTTTTCTCTTTAACCTCTTGCTGTTCCTGTCACCTAAGAATAGAATAGCAAAAAAATTATGTGACGAGCCATCAGAACCAAACCGAACGGAAAACCGTGGTTAAAAACCGAGGTATGTATTGAACCGTGGACTAACTGTATTGTTGCATCCTTAATATATATATTATATTAAAAGTATATTTAAAAAAAAAAACTGGGTAACACTTCACAATACGGGTGCACTAAAATGCATTAATTCATGCTTAACTAATGCACAGATAATCATGAGTTAATCTATGATTCATGAAGAACTAAACCATTTATTACTGATTACAGCATCAGCAACTAATGAACATTCTATATGATTAATAGATTAAGTAATATATGAATTGCTATAAATTAAATGTGTCATCATGTATTAATTCCCTAATAATTTTATATATATACTAATAATGTAAATTCACCTTTACAAATCGCTAATGATTAATTAAAGCAGACAACTGGAAGTTGAAATGCATGGCTTCAAACATTGTAGTAATTAACATGAATTTACATTATTAGTATATACACTCACCTAAAGGATTATTAGGAACACCTGTTCAATTTCTCATTAATGCAATTATCTAATCAACCAATCACATGGCAGTTGCTTCAATGCATTTAGGGGTGTGGTCCTGGTCAAGACAATCTCCTGAACTCCAAACTGAATGTCAGAATGGGAAAGAAAGGTGATTTAAGCAATTTTGAGCGTGGCATGGTTGTTGGTGCTCAGTTACTGGGATTTTCACGCACAACCATTTCTAGGGTTTACAAAGAATGGTGTGAAAAGGGAAAAACATCCAGTATGTGGCAGTCCTGTGGGCGAAAATGCCTTGTTGATGCTAGAGGTCAGAGGAGAATGGGCCGACTGATTCAAGCTGATAGAAGAGCAACTTTGACTGAAATAACCACTCGTTACATCCGAGGTATTCAGCAAAGCATTTGTGAAGCCACAACACGCACAACCTTGAGGCGGATGGGCTACAACAGCAGAAGACCCCACCGGGTACCACTCATCTCCACTACAAATAGGAAAAAGAGGCTACAATTTGCACAAGCTCACCAAAATTGGACAGTTGAAGACTGGAAAAATGTTGCCTGGTCTGATGAGTCTCGATTTCTGTTGAGACATTCAGATGGTAGAGTCAGAATTTGGCGTAAACAGAATGAGAACATGGATCCATCATGCCTTGTTACCACTGTGCAGGCTGGTGGTGGTGGTGTAATGGTGTGGGGGATGTTTTCTTGGCACACTTTAGGCCCCTTAGTGCCAATTGGGCATCGTTTAAATGCCACGGCCTACCTGAGCATTGTTTCTGACCATGTCCATCCCTTTATGACCCCCATGTCCCCATCCTCTGATGGCTACTTCCAGCAGGATAATGCACGAATCATTTCAAATTGGTTTCTTGAACATGACAATGAGTTCACTGAACTAAAATGGCCCCCACAGTCACCAGATCTCAACCCAATAGAGCATCTTTGGGATGTGGTGGAGCGGGAGCTTCGTGCCCTGGATGTGCATCCCACAAATCTCCATCATCTGCAAGATGCTCTCCTATCAATATGGGCCGACATTTCTAAAGAATGCTTTCAGCACCTTGTTGAATCAATGCCACGTAGAAGTAAGGCAGTTCTGAAGGTGAAAGGAATTAATACAATATGACACATTTAACTAATAACAATTTATTGATTACTTAATCTATTAATAGAAAAGACTGTTTTAACTGAAAGCATATCTTAAAATATATCAGGGCCATTGTTTTGTCTCAGGATGCACACAAGTAATGTTTTTTTCTTTTTTTCTAAATGCTACTTTTAAGGCCCAGTCCTGGCTTAATCTAAGCCCTTTCTGTGAAACCAGGCCTTTATATGTCGTCACAGATTTCTCACTCGCGGCGGGCGGACACTCTCCATCTGCAGGGGGCTCTGGCAAAGTGTCCGTGGCACTGGGCGATGTGGGCTGGGCTCTGGATCTGGCTGTGGCATGGATCAGGGGTAGACTCTCTCCAGACATTTAATGACGCCCTCCCTCCAGCAAAGTCCTTGGGCGTCTGGGAGGTCTACTTGATGTTGATAGTTGGCACCGATCCAATATAAAGATTTTAGCGTCTCGTTGTCCAATGGTGAGCAGACGGAAAGACAACAGAACTGCAGTGTATAGTCCATAAAGTTCAGGCCACTCCGGGCCAAAACTGTTAACTGCACTGCAAAATTAATTTCATGGGTCGGTTATTCTGTCACGCTCTGCAAGTTCCAAAGATGAAGGCGAGTCACAAGTCCCAAAACGAAGGTACGTGTAATAGTGTGCGCTGAACAGCAACAAATATAAATACACCGTGAACTGAATGGCTGAATGTGTGTGATAATTAATTCAATTTGCCCACCCTGTTACATTACATTTTTCCAGTGCAAAATGTAACAGGGTGGACATGTTGTGTTTTACACTATTAGATAAGCTAAGTCTTCTAAAAATGAGGATAATACTTTGTTCTTGGAGTTGCTTTTCCTGATGTCTCTTCTAGCAAGTCATGTGATTTAGGACATATGCTTAAGATGTGTCATTTTCCGTCAGTCTTAGTACACTAACTACAGAAGAGTCAAGTTTTAAATAGGAAAAATATCAAAACTCTTTGGTCATTTTTGAGTGAGATGCTAACGGTCTAATCAGATTCAATGATCTATGCTAAGCTATGCTAAAAGTGCTACCGCCAGACCCGGAGATCGGCTGAATGGATTCGAAAGTGGTAAAACTCAACTATTTAACTTAGGGGAGTTGTTTCAAAAATAGTGGAGTGTTCCTTTAAATGGAATATAGCACCAATGCAACAAATTGAACAGTTTTACACATTAAAAAAACTATAAAAGTCAAAGTAAATGTAGCCCACAGACTAATACTCAAAATTACTCATTTAGAAATATAGATGTAATTTGTCAAGGGCTTCAAAACTATATTTCTATATTTTAAAAATGATTCTTAGGTACCAATCATTATGATGTTTTGTTTTGGGGTACATCTATACTTGAACAAATGACTGATAAACATGTCATGTTTATGCCCCACACTGTAGGAATGATCCTCTTCCATCCCACACAATGATGAGAAAAAGCGAACATTCAATCTATAAATTTAAATCATTCCATTTAATTGTGTTCAGTCATTTTATTATTTAGTTCTCTGGACTCCTCACCACCCATGAACCATGAAACATCTGTGAATAGTTTCAGATAAGCACACTTATCTCTACTGCCAAATCGCTTCCATGCATAGGAGAGAAATGTACTTTCATTAACATATTTGCACTGTATTGTTCACCACATGAAAAGTTAATACATCGCAGACTTGTAGAAAACTCACATGGTCACTGTTTTCTGACTGCAGCGAGGGATTTCATTTAATGTAATAACCTCCAAACTGCAGTGTAATTTTTTTAAACCGATTGTCTCTGCGGATTTTTGAAATGTGTCCCGAACTGACAAGTTGTTAAAAGTACCCCAGATTTATAGAGAATGTGTAAAACATGAGCTAGAAACACAATGCATACACACACACACACACACTACGCACGAGCACACCACTGCCCTATGTAGTGAGAAACTGAAGAGTGATATATTATAATGAAAATGATACTGATATCGTTCTCTACAGAAATGAGGCCCATTTCTCCCCAATAGACTTTTTTACTCTCATTTCTTTACAGCAGTTGTTTTGAAACAACCTTTGGAAGGACTCCAGAGAAATGACAGAAGCTATTTAACAAAACAGTTGCTGGCCAAATTTTTCTAATGGTGACCTGCTCCCCATCAAATGAAATAAAAGCTGAGAAGACATGACAACTATATTGGTTTAATAATGTGGGCATGTTGACAGATCCAGTCAAAATATGTTAAATCATGAAAAACAGTTCAATTGCCCTGTGTACACATAACAGAAGTGGAGATCTGCGATAGCTGCAGAAAGCTTGCCGTTAGTATTTAATCTTAATGATTCGTGATTCTTCAGTTCGATAAAATGCCTCGAATGCACTGGAAGTCAGCCTGGATAAAAGTGTCCATCGAATGTACAAAACGGGTGTAAGGTGTGGACTGGAGGTGCATTTTTGTATTATATTGGTCTACATTTTTTGTTCAGCTTGTCTAAAAGCAAATAACACTCCCCATAGAAAAAATAAAAGGAACAGTTTTGTTTAAATAATATTTTCTCTTGTTGAAGTACAGAAAACAGACTAGCCTTACTGAAAATATTGTGGGTTTTGTTGACTTTTCTGGTGTTTTTTGTTTTGTTTTGTACATAAATGAAAACATGATTCATGATATCACAATAAACAGTAACACTTTATTTTACAGTGTCCTTGTTACATATGTTACATGTACTTGCCATAGTAATAACAATAAATTATGCAACTAATCATGCAACTAACCCTCAACCAAACCCAACTCCTAACCCTACAGTAAGTACATGTTGTTAATTAATATTAGAGTACTTAAATGTAGTATTTACACTGTAACAATGACACCTTAAAATAAAGTGTAACCCAATAAACATTAAGGTCTTTTGAAGTTGTCGATAAGCAAGCTAAATTAAACACTGACTAACAAAATATTTTTAGTTTAACACTTTATTTTGTTTCCACTTTAGACATTCTTCTAACTATTATTCAGAGGAGTAAATAGTACCTAAAAAACTTACTTGAGTAAAAGTACAGATATCATTTTGTTTACAGTATGCCTTCATGCATATGTGAAGTGCTGGTAGAAAACAACTGAAGTGTGATGAACGCAGTGAGAATTTATCACAGTGGATGGGAAACCGTCTTGTGTTGCTCCCGTCCTGCATTATGTAAACTGCATTTATGACAAAGAACTGCACAGATGTAGGATCATAATCTATCAGTAAATCTATCTGCTGCTGGCATTGGTGCTGCGCTGCAATAGGCGGGGTTGAAGGTGACAATACAAAAAGGCCACTGACTGTGAGTTAGATTTATCTGTTTGAACCCATAAATACCTCAGCACAGTCTAAACTTCTTGACAATAAAGTTAAGGACAGAAGGTTTGTGACTTCCTCACACAGATAAGGAATGTTTAGAAGGTTTGGGAAGCACATACTTTAGAAGGGTGGGAAAGATTGCTTTTCTCACACCTGGACTCAATGACTGCATTTCTTGGTTGATGAATACCTGGACAGCTTTACCACTGTTCATTTGACATCTTGATCTCCAGCAGACACTGGCCAAAACCTCATCTAGCAAATATTCCAGGCTTGAAGAGTTGTGTTTCTTTTAGCTGTCAAACTGCAGGAAAGTCAAATCTCTAAAGAGATGAAATCCCTTGTGGAAAAGAAGTGTGTTTAATTGTACTGAAGCGCACATGTAGGAAACTTCCAATCTTATTTGTAAAAAACTGAATTTGCTGATAATATAATATAAATTAAATAAAATGCCACTGAAGTGTACTTAAAGGGTTAGTTCACCCAAAAATGAAAATTAGCCCATGATTTACTCACCCTCAAGTCATCCTAGGTGTATATGACTTTCTTCTTTCAGACGAATACAATCAAGAGTTATATACAAAAATATATAAGCTTTCCGAGCTTTATAATGGCAGTGAATGGTTGTTTCTTTTTTGAAGACCATAAAAGTGCATATATCCATCATATAACTGCTCCACGCGGCTCCGGGGGTTAATAAAGGCCTTCTGAAGCGAAGCGATGGGTTTGTATTAGAAAAATATCCATGTTTAAAACTTTATAAAGTTAAATATCGAGCTTCCGCCAGATCGGAAAATAACATAACTGGTGTGCAATGTCGTCAGACGTAGTGAAAGAATTTTGAACTGCGAGAGGCACTACACTTTTTCCATAAATTGAATACGGAAGGCGATCTGAAAACGGTGGATGACATGATTGACAGATCAGTTTGCAGTTATGAATAGGAAATCATTTTTAAAATACAAAAAGACACCAAAGACATTAATTAAAGGACGTGCATTTCAGTTAAAGTCGGTGAGACTAACAGCTGAATTCATGACATACACTATATTGCCAAAAGTTCTGTGACGTCTGCCTTTACATGCACATGAACTTTAATGACATCCCATTCTTAATCCGTAGGGTTTAATATGGAGTTGGCCCACCCTTTGCAGCTATAACAGCTTCAACTCTTCTGTGAAGGCTTTCCACAGGTTTAGGAGTGTGTTTATGGGAATTTTTGACCATTCTTCTAGAAGCTCATTTGTGAGGTCAGGCACTGATGTTGGACGAGAAGGCCTGGCTCTCAGTCTCCGCTCTAATTCATCCCAAAGCTGTTCTATCGGGTTGAGGTCAGGACAGTCAAGTTCCTCCACACCAAACTCACTCATCCATGTCTTTATGGACCGACACTTTGTGCACTGGTGCGCAGTCATACTGGGACAGGAAGGGGCCGTCCCCAAACTGTCCCCACAAAGTTGGGAGCATGAAATTGTCCAAAATGTCTTGGTATGAATCATTAAGAGTTCCTTTCACTGGAACTAAGGGGCCAAGCCCAACCCCTGAAAAGCAACCCCCCACACCATAATCCCCCCTCCATCAAACTTTACACTTGGCACAATGCAGTCGAGCAAGTCCCGTTTTCCTGGCAACCACCAAACCCAGACTCGTCCATTGGATCGCCAGACAGAGAAGCGTGATTGGTCACTCCAGAGAACACGTCTCCACTGCTCTAGAGTCCAGTGGCGGCGTGCTTTACCCCACTGCATCCCATGCTTTGCGTTTCTCACTTGGTGATATAAGGCTTGGATGAGCTGCTCGGCCATAGAAACCTATCCCATGAAGCTCTACACACTGTTCTTGAGCTTATCTGAAGGCCACATGAAGTTTGGAGGTCTGTAGCTGTTGATTTTGCAGAAAGTTGGTGCCTTCTGCGCACTGTGACCCTCAGCATGTGCTGACCCCGCTCTGTGATTTTACATGCCCTACCACTTCATAGCTGAGTTGCTGTTGTTCCCAATTGCTTCCACTTTGTTATAAAACCACTAACAGTTGAGTGTGGAATATTTAGTAATGATGGAACTTCACAAATGGACTTATTGCAACCTATCACGGTCCCACGCTTGAGTTCTCTGAGCTCCTGAGAGAGACCCATTCTTTCACAAATGTGTGTAGAAGCGTCTGCAGGCCTAGTGCTTGATTTTATACACCTGTGGCCATGGAAGTGATTGGAACACCTGAATTCAATGATTTGAAGGAGTGTCCCAATACTTTTGGCAATAAAGTGTGTTTATAGTTTTTCGGGACACCTAGATACACCTAGTGAAACTGGGACTTTTCAGGGTAAACCGGGACATCTTGACACCCTATTCTGAAGAGCACAGAATGTTAACAACGTCTCAAACTGTGTTCACATTTGTCAAAATGCCAAGTCTGCAGAAAAAAAGTCAGAAATCTTAATAATAGTAACAAGCATTTTTTTAATCAAATTCTTCTACCAAATTATCTGAGCCGCTATCCAGATTCATGATATAGCTCTGTGCTTTTAATAAAGTACAGTATGTTAACAATTGACTCTTTTGTCACTTTTACCATTATAGGGAGTTTTAGGAGGGAAAACAATCTGTGACAAAGTTAAGCTGAATTAAACTGAGAACTAAATTAAATCAGGGGGGAATTTAAATTAAATCCTCTGAGCAATGAAGGAACAACTATCTAAGAGATTTCCTCTGGGAATGCATTTTTTAATCAGCTAGAGGAGGGATCTTTTTTTTTTTTTACGCTTTTCTTTTAGAGGTAGAAAATGTTGCCGAACAGCCAGACAAACCAGAGAAGCCAGAGATCATGTGCCAAAATCTCCATCACACAAACGAGAAGCGTTTAGCATTTGAGTAGATCTCATATCACTGTAATGCAGAGAGAGACTAAACCTCCAAGATTGAATTAAACATAAATACTGTCGTTGTAATCAGACAGTTCAGCCTGATGTTTCTTTTTACCAGAGCTTGTAGTCAGAAATTATTCTTTGCGATCCATAAGAAGGCTGAGATCATGTTTGTTGTCATGATCATTTCTCATGTAAGCCATTGTGGTTTAGATGAAGTTATATTGAATTGTTAATCAGTTGTCTAAGCTTTGTTTCACACACCCACACAGTATAGTACCCCGCATGTGTAAACTAAGCATCTGGAGTTAATTACCTTCCTAACCTACACACACATACTAACACACACATCACACTGCTACTGAAACTTCTGCAGTGACGTGCATGCAAACTCAACACAATGTCGCTCTTTATTGAACACACAGGCCTTTCTCACTGTCCAAACTCACTTATGTCTCCTGTTCATAGAGCAGCTGTGTGTGTGTGCGTGTGTGTGTGTGTGTGTGTGCGTGCGTGCGTGCGTGCGTGCGTGCGTGCGTGCGTGCGTGCGTGCGTGCGTGCGTGCGTGTGTGTGTGTGTGTGTGTGTGTGTGTGTGTGTGTGTGTGTGTGTGTGTGTGTGTGTACATCCATCCATCAGCATGTGTACCAACACAAACGTGCTGGTCAACACAATTGTTTGTGCGGCCCCATGGACAGCTGAGGCCTTGAGCTCAGTGTGATTGGGAGGGTGATGTGAGTCGGTGATAAAAGCTACATCCGCTGTCTAGAAAAAGGCATTTAATTATGCTTTTGGCCACATTTCTTCTATCTCAAAATCTTGCATGATTGCTGATACAATTGACCTATCGGTAAGCCCCTCCCCTTGAACGCCGATGAGCCAATAGCAGTTGAGTATCAGTTGCGCTGGGACCGGAACTCGGACATCTTTAGGCTTCAGCGCCATAGAGATGCATTGGAGAATCCGAAGCTCTCATCGGTTTGATGGTGTTTATGCTACAAAAATGGTAAACTTCGTGCCTGAGGTACTGTAACACTGACTCCAGGTGTCCTGAGAGGATTTTCTGGTTGTCATACTCTCATTAAGTTACTATTAAAGTTAGTAATTCCCTTCTAACGTACAAACCGACTAGCTATAACTAACTGTTCTCATGCATGTAACGTAGGTCAGAAACACGAAGGTCTACATTTCAGTGCATCTCTCCATATTATTAAACTGATTAAATGTGAATTTATGTAATCTTACCCTGCGGTACATGAACAGTGTTGATCCTGGATGTTATCATCTGCGATTGTAACAATAGGCTTCTCCCGTTTGCATTGAGATCTGTAAACCATCGCTTCCAAATTAATCTCACCATATTTATTTTATTCCCATTTTATTTATGTGAGTTTAGATATGTTTAAAGGTCTGCATTATCTGTCTTATAAGCAGGACTCTTATTTTGACGGGTGTTATAGTCAACGGGTAGTAAAGGAAGAGCTCGCACGCAGTTTATCGGAGTTGTTTTGCAGATACAAAGTTCACCAGTTATTAAAGCCGCACTAGGTAACTTTTGCTCTCGGGCTCCCCCTACAGTTGAGAAACAGTATTGTCCTCTACTACTGTCGTAAACGGTCACTCTACATCAGCGGATGCATCGCACGTGCATTTGTTGACATGACAGCTATGATAGCCCTGAACACTGCCGGAGTTCACATGCGTGTTCTGCTTGCGTCGCGTGTGAAATGTCTTCATCCCAGGTACAGTGGCACATGTTTCAGCATGTCATATGAATACAATTTCATGGGTTTTATTTTTTTCAAACGCCAAATGATCGCGATGCTCACGTTTACAAGTCAGCGTCATTATAGTAGCCTAGTCTATTGGTTACCGTTTTACAGAATCTATATGATACTTCAATTCAGTGTTTGAGTGGTAGGAAATAACCATATATCGTCAATATTATAATATCAAGCTACCATAGATGAATCTGCAAATTCGAAAAATCGATTTGCATTAAAGCTTGAGGAAAGACAAATAAACAAATATCACAGACATGTTAGGTATCCTAAAATATGATTTTGTATGCATTACGTATTTACTTGCAAGAATGAAGCCCCTCCTCCTTCAGCTCACGCCAACGAGCAAACGCTGCCCAATGTTGATCCTCGTCCTGCCTTTAATCCCATCACTTTCTCGTTTTCTCTTTCCTCAGACAAAACCTTTGCTTTCTTATTTTTCTGTGCTGCTTCGGCCATGACTATAACATTCGGCAAACAAATGATTTGCGAGCGATTTTTTCACGCACGTCCGAATTTAAGGAAGTGGGGATGGTGGTGGAAGTGACGTATATGCCGTAAAGCAGTCTAATTTTGTAGTTCTTTTTGTTCTCGGGTTACTACCCGAAACCCGAAGTTTAAAAGTACGATTAAAAACGATACAGACGCCGTCAGGCTATGGCAGACGTGTCATTCAACCTATTGTAAGTCGATGTATCATCACAAGAGTTTTGAAAATATATTATGAAGGTTGAAAAGTTACCTAGTGCTGCTTTAACTGCACCCCCGAAAAGACAAAAGCTCTGTGTATATGTTTGTTTACTGTGAGTGTTTTTGTGTAATTTGCTGTGTATGTTAATGGTAATGCCTCGGTGAGAGAGAGTTTGTGAATGAGATGTTAAGGCGCACTTATGCTTTGTTTGTTCTTCTCTTACGATGATTTTTTTGAGTGAAAAACGATGTAATAAACTTCATAAACCATCAGTTAAGTCTGGCCATCATTCGGACGGGGTATACGCTACATTCTGTGTCCAAAAACATCTTGGGATAAGGTTTTCACACTGACAGCTGTACATTGTAAGATATAGCAACTCCGTTTGTTTGTCCGAGTTAGCAACAGTAACTAAGCTTACCGATAGGTCAATTCAACAGGCATCCTGTAGCACAAACAGTAGAGTAAAATAAAGGGATGTATCTATCATGTTTAGTGTTATGGATTTGAACATCGTAGCAACAGCCTTGCAGAGCGGCTCTGACTTTTGCACAGGTAAGCATTCCCTGCAAAAACCTGGTATAGTGTTGGTCTAACTGGTGGACCAGCATGAATTCATGCTGTTCTCAAGCAAAACGTTGCCGGTGAAGCTGGTTTACCAGCATGGTCTAGGCCAGCTGACTGTATGCAAGCAGTGTTTTGGACACATTTTGCTTAAATATTTCTATATTTAGCACATTAATGGTGTAAAGGAAAATTTATATAAGGTTAAAACATATGATTCATTGAAATATATGATTATACCTTTGCAATTTATTTAGCTAATTGTTTTAGTTATGATTGCATTGTTAATCAAAGTCCCTGGTAAAATGTTTCAAAGCCTCAATGGTCTCCTGTTTCAAAAGATCTGTACACAAATCAGTTAAAAGATCTTGTGCATACTGCATAACAAAAATATTTCCCAGATGAGGAATAGGGTCTTATTTAGCAAAACAATTGGTCATTAAAAAAATAAAATAAAGGTGCGAGGTGCTATGGATGACTTAATCACGTTGGAAAGGTCACGCTAGACGTAGGCAGAAGTACCGCCCCTGTGTTTACAAAGCGCTCGCGTGAAGACTAATACAAACGGCCTTTACCAAAAACACTACATTTTCAACTTCAAAATCGTCCGATATCGTTGTTTTACCCTCTTTTTACTAAAGGGCATTTCTATTAGTCTTCACAAGAGCGCTTTGTAAACACAGGGCCGGTACTTCTGCCTACGTCTAGTGTGACCTTTCCAACGTGATTAAGTCATCCAGCACCTCGCAGAGCTGCGCAAGATGAACAATTTAAGTTAAAAAAGTATATTCATTTTTATTTTATTTTTTGGAAATGACAGATCGTTTCGTTAGATAAGACCCTATTCCTCATCTGGGATCACGCAGAGCCTCTGAAGCCCATCGAAGCTTTGATTTGGACCTTCAGCATTTTGATTGCAATTGAAAACCATTGTATGATGAAAAATCCTGGAATGTTTTCTTCCGAAAACTTAATTTCTTTTCAACTGAAGAAAGAAAGACATGAACATCTTGGATGAGATGGGGGTGAGTAAATCACTTTGGGGTGAACTAATCCTTTAATAACAACTTAATAATGAAAGTTCAAAACTGAAATGTGCTGTTTTTAAACACTTGCATACATATTTGGGAAGTTATATGTCAAAATATGTAAAAATCCAGCTGTCAGTCACTGATTCCAGAAAGTGCACTTAGTAAAAGGTATGTCATTGCAGTCAGGAGCATGAGATATTGTAAAAAAAAAAAAAAAAATTTAAATTAATAATAATAGCTGAAACCAACAATTGCTGAAAGAGAATTAATTCAACCAAAATCAATGGCCAAGGCCCAAATAAAGGAACACTGATGACCATAATGGTGACTTCAAACAGACTTTACCAACTTTTGTACATGTACCATGTGGAAGAAATAAACCCAAACTGGTTTGTAATAAGTGAATATGCTGTTTTTGGAGTTGTTTAATCATCCTCTGTTGAGATTGATTTTATTTGCAGTTTGTGTGGCTCTGAGTCAGTTGTCGTTGTTGTGTTTCTGCTCATCTCCTATGTTTTTCTGTTCTTGTTCCTCTTATCTTCAGTGATACCGCAGGTGTTCATCACTAATGCTTTATTTACTTTTTAACTGCAACATGGCTTTAGTGTCACTTTTACGCTCTATAGAATGGGACCGTGGGACCAACATGGGCAGTGTTTGTTTAACACTGAGGATTTTCTGTGTAAACATGTAACCAGCAACATGCATTTTTCTTTTTTTAAATCGTTTATTAAAATTTATTTGGAAAATTGTCTTGGTCTTTAACTACGAACACACACTAGGAAACGTGATATGTAACACATACACAAGTTTTCTTGTGGTCTTGCTGGGATCATACCAGCACCCAAAAGACAACAGCAACCAGCTGGTCCCAGTGTGCAAAACATACCTTATGCTGGTGACCAGCAATGCTGGATTTTTCAGCAGGGTTAAGGCACATTTAGCTTTGCACTGCGAAATTCTGGGGACGAAGAAGGCAGGAGCGGATGTGAAACATTTGTGAAACACACCTTCCAAACAATAAATGTATTCTTCTTCATGACAGTAGTAGACAACAACTCTTTCATTGTGGATGTTTCGTGTAGCTTTGACCACAAAGAGGTCACTGCCAAATCAAGCAACTTCTACTGTTCAATGGCTGTGGATTAAAGTGTCAAAGTTCACCAAACTTGAACCTGATGAGAAATTCAGGAAAGGGGCATTTCACTGGAATTCCATCAGGAAAAATCACATGAATTCCCATTGAGATTTTGGTCATTTTGACTAAAATTTCACCAAACGAAGGTAAATTTGATAATTCTTTCACTTTAAAAAAAAAAGAAGTACAAATCTTGGGGTTAGACAATGAAACTGAAACACTGTCCAAAATAGTGTTGGAGGTTTCCCTCCTTTATATGTGCGGCCTGACCAATCAGGAATTTACATGAGCAAACCTATAACACAATGTTCAAGTGCCTCAGAAACAGAAAAGCTCAGACTGTGAAATCCCATACTCCCTCAAGCACTGCGATCACAGAAGGTCTCTGGAGCTCTGCACTGATTTAAAGTGCTTTAAAAGCTCATTCATGATAATGAACTTAAATGACCTTACTCCACATTAGCAAACGCTCACTGGCTGTTTAGTGAGTTAGGATAAAACCGAATTACAAGCAATAAACAGATAAGATCATGTGGGATCATGACACACATGGGCTCATATGATTTTTCATTGATTTCTTCCTTATGCCACATGACTGCTCTTTAGCTAGTGTCCTGGAAGACATTTTTAGAGCCAAAACCTGTACCAAATTTCTAGAAAACAAGAAAACTATATCTGCATGTAAATGAAACATATTCTTCTAAAAGGCATCATGGGACTGGGATTCTCTTTTGTCAAGAAAAGCACATGTTCATGTACAGTAAATCCATTCCAGCAAAACGTCAATGTGCATTCCACCGTAAGATATTCTTGAATAAATCACATTAATATCGACAGTAGGCTCTGATAGTCTTCCAGATTAAGGTCTTCCTTTGATTTATCTTCTTTTCTGGCCTCTGTGAATTTCCCATTGTCTCAGTGCTCTGGCAATGACAAACGCATCTGTCAACACCTTGTCATCTTTTTCTTTATTTTAAGCCTTGTTTAGCTTCTTTCCGTCTATTTGAAAGGCCGCACGCTGCTCAGATAAGCATCAAGGAAATTTATGAAGGCAGATTGGAAAAACAGAGCCTTCAGGAAAAGACAGCTTTTCAATGCTTCCCCTAAAGACTCAGACTGCAACTCCCATGATGCACCAGTGTGAAGGTGTTAGGGAAACGGTTGGTTTGTGATGTGTTTGTTCTACCAGGATCAGACATCAACTGCTCTGCTCTGCAGTAATTACATTTAAACTGCACTTACATGCTTTCATACTAAAGTAACAGATTGTAATCTACACATCGCCAAATTTGTCATATAATGTTACTACGGAATGGTGCAGTGAACTTATTGCAGGGACAATCCTCCAGGAGTACCCTGGTGGTTGAGTGTCTTGCTCTGTGGTGATATTTTGTGGCTCATTCCTCGCTAGAATCAAACCAGCAACCTTTGGTTACAAGCTTTAGTCACCTTGTTAAATAGCGTTATTGAGAAAATAAAGTGTTTACTAAGCTAGACAATTATACACAGATAAAAAGGTACAGTGGAGGTACAATTTTGTTCCTTGGGGAACAAATGTATAACTGTACCTTTAAAGGTACACAATTGGTACTATTGGTAGGTTTACAAAAAGTACGGTCCAAGTGAGTCGATGTCCTGCAGAGTTTGGCTCCAACCCTGAAAGACATCTATAGAAGCTCTTATTGAGAATTAACAGAGGTTTAGATGTAGGTTTTTTTAATTGAAAATATTTGGTCACTATTATGGCGATCGGTGTTTCCTTTAGTTGGGCTTTTTATGTGAGTTTGTGGGGCGGGTTTACAGTGTCAACAAAACACATAATCTGTTCAAATCTAGAAAAGCCATAAACAAAAATTGTCATGAAGTAAAATGTTTTACTGAACTCATCACTGACCGAAAATATTAATGAATAATATTCACAAACAATGCTTTCTTGCCACAGATCAGGCATTCTGAATTTTGATTTTTAAATATATCCTCAGGAAAAAAACGCCAGTTTAGACGCACACAGATATCAAGAATCAGCATATGAATCTCAACAATGGTGACATACTTAATGCTGCAATGCATGCTGGGAGCCTGGCGTTTTATACTGTGGTGGCTTAGTAGGGTTGGAGCTAAACTCTGCAGAGCATCAGCTTTCTAGGACCGGACTTGCCTACCCCTGACTTAGAGGTACAAAAATGTACCCTTAAGGGTACCACCCCACACTCTAAAAAAAAAGAGTTCGAAATTTTACCTTTTAAGGTACAAGTGTCCGTCACTGGGGTGGTACCCTTAAGGTTCAAAAACCCCTCATGATGACAAAAAGACGGAGGACCGTGACGTCGCCCGGTATGGCGCAGCCGGGGCCCCACCCTGGAGCCAGGCCTGGGGTTGGGGCTCGTATGCGAGCGCCTGGTGGCCGGGCCTTCCCCCACGGGGTCCGGCCGGGCTCAGCCCGAAGGAGCGACGTGGGGACACCTTCCCGTGGGCCCACCACTCACGGGAGGGACCGTAAGGGGCCGGTGCAAAGCGAATCGGGCAGCAGTCGAAGGCGGAGGCCTAGACGACCCGATCCCTGGACACGGAAACTGGCTCTTGGGACATGGAATGTCACCTCGCTGGCGGGGAAAGAGCCTGAGCTTGTGCGTGAGGTTGAGAGGTTCCGACTAGAGATAGTCGGAATCACCTCCACGCATGGCTTGGGCTCTGGAACCACACTCCTCGAGAGGGGATGGACTCTTTACCACTCTGGAGTTGCCCATGGTGAGAGGCGGCGGGCTGGTGTGGGTTTGCTTATAGCCCCCCAGCTCTGCTGCCATGTGTTGGAGTTTACCCCGGTGAACGAGAGGGTCGTTTCCCTGCGGCTTCGGCTCGGGGATAGGTCTCTCACTGTTGTGTGTGCCTACGGGCCGAACGGCAGTGCAGAGTACCCGACCTTCTTGGGGTCTCTGGGAGGGGTGCTGGAGAGTGCTCCGACTGGGGACTCCGTCGTTCTACTGGGGGACTTCAACGCCCACGTGGGCAATGACAGTGAAACCTGGAGGGGCGTGATTGGGAGGAACGGCCCCCCTGATCTGAACCCGAGTGGTGTTCAGTTATTGGACTTCTGTGCTAGTTACAGTTTGTCCATAACGAACACCATGTTCAAGCATAAGGGTGTCCATCAGTGCACATGGCACCAGGACACCCTAGGTCGTAGGTCAATGATCGACTTTGTGGTCGTTTCATCTGATCTGCGGCCGTATGTCTTGGACACTCGGGTGAAGAGAGGGGCGGAGCTGTCAACTGATCACCACCTGGTGGTGAGTTGGATCCGATGGCGGGGGAGGAAGCTAGATAGACTCGGTAGACCCAAACGTACTGTGAGGGTCTGCTGGGAACGTTTGGCCGAGTCTCCTGTCAGAGAGATCTTCAACTCCTGCCTCCGGCAGAGCTTCGACCGGATCCCGAGGGAGGCTGGAGATATTGAGTCAGAGTGGACCATGTTCTCCACCTCCATTGTCAAAGCGGCTGCTCGGAGCTGTGGACGCAAGGTCTCCGGTGCCTGTCGAGGCGGCAATCCCCGAACCCGGTGGTGGACACCGGAAGTAAGGGATGCCGTCAAGCTGAAGAAGGAGTCCTATCGGGCCTGGCTGGCTTGTGGGACTCCTGAGGCAGCTGACAGGTACCGACAGGCTAAACGGACTGCAGCCCGGGTGGTCGTGGAGGCAAAAACTCGGGCCTGGGAGGAGTTCGGTGAGGCCATGGAAAAAGACTATCGGCTGGCCTCGAAGAGATTCTGGCAAACCGTCCGGCGCCTCAGGAGGGGGAAGCAGTGCCCTACCAACGCTGTTTACAGTGGCGATGGGCGGCTGTTGACCTCGACTGGGGATGTTGTCGGACGGTGGAAGGAATACTTCGAGGATCTCCTCAATCCCGCCGTCACGTCTTCCATTGAAGAAGCAGAGGCTGGGGGCTCAGAGGAGGACTCGTCCATCACCCGGGCTGAAGTCACCGAGGTGGTCAAGAAACTCCTCGGTGGCAAGGCACCGGGGGTGGATGAGATCCGCCCTGAGTACCTCAAGTCTCTGGATGTTGTGGGGCTGTCTTGGCTGACACGCCTCTGCAGCATCGCGTGGCGGTCGGGGACAGTGCCTCTGGGATGGCAGACCGGGGTGGTGGTCCCTCTTTTTAAGAAGGGGGACCGGAGGGTGTGTTCCAACTATAGGGGGATCACACTTCTCAGCCTCCCCGGGAAAGTCTATGCCAGGGTACTGGAGAGGAGAATCCGGCCGATAGTGGAACCTCGGATTCAGGAGGAACAGTGTGGTTTTCGTCCTGGTCGCGGAACACTGGACCAGCTCTATACCCTCTACAGGGTGCTGGAGGGTTCATGGGAGTTTGCCCAACCAGTCCACATTTGTTTTGTGGATTTGGAGAAGGCATTCGACTGTGTCCCTCGCGGCGTCCTGTGGAGGGTGCTGGGGGAATATGGGGTCCGGGGTCCTTTACTGAGGGCTGTCCGGTCCCTGTATGACCGAAGCAGGAGTTTGGTCCGCATTGCCGGCAGTAAGTCAGACTTGTTCCCGGTGCATGTTGGACTCCGGCAGGGCTGCCCTTTGTCGCCGGTTCTGTTCATAATTTTTATGGACAGAATTTCTAGGCGCAGCCAAGGGCCGGAGGGTGTCAGGTTTGGGGACCACACGGTTTCGTCTCTGCTCTTTGCGGATGACGTTGTCGTGTTGGCCCCTTCTAACCAGGACCTTCAGCATGCATTGGGACGGTTTGCAGCCGAGTGTGAAGCGGCTGGGATGGGGATCAGCACCTCCAAATCCGAGGCCATGGTCCTCAGTCGGAAAAGGGTGGCTTGCCCACTCCAGGTTGGTGGAGAGTTCCTGCCCCAAGTGGAGGAGTTTAAGTATCTAGGGGTCTTGTTCACGAGTGAGGGGAGGATGGAACGGGAGATTGACAGACGGATCGGTGCAGCTTCTGCAGTAATGCGGTCGATGTACCGGTCTGTCGTGGTGAAGAAAGAGCTAAGCCGTAAGGCGAAGCTCTCGATTTACCGGTCAATCTACGTTCCTACTCTCACCTATGGTCATGAGCTTTGGGTCATGACCGAAAGGACAAGATCCCGGATACAGGCGGCCGAAATGAGCTTTCTCCGCAGGGTGGCTGGGCGCTCCCTTAGAGATAGGGTGAGAAGCTCAGTCACTCGTGAGGAACTCGGAGTAGAGCCGCTGCTCCTCCACATCGAGAGGGGACAGCTGAGGTGGCTCGGGCATCTGTTCCGGATGCCTCCTGAACGCCTTCCCGGGAAGGTGTTTCGGGCATGTCCAACCGGGAGGAGGCCCCGGGGAAGACCGAGGACACGCTGGAGGGACTATGTCTCCCGGCTGGCCTTGGAACGCCTCGGTGTCCCCCCGGAAGAGCTAGAGGAAGTGTCTAGGGAGAGGGAAGTCTGGGCATCTCTGCTTAGACTGCTGCCCCCGCGACCCGGCCCCGGATAAGCGGAAGAAGATGGATGGATGGATGAGATTATTGAGAGTGAGTTGAACTTTCATTAAATATTCGATTTCATCAACCTTTTAATTAAATACATCAGACGGTTTACCGACTGGACTTACCAAAAGTGCACCACCATTACGAAACAAAAATATATTGCAATATACTAGAATTTATATTGCAATACATTAGGAAATATATTTCAATGTATCAGAAACGTCCTCATATATTTGAAAATATATAGCAATATATGGATGGACAACCTATTGCTATATATTGATCATATATTAAAATACATTGATATACAAACAAAACTGTATTACATTATTGCATGTATGTTTATTGAAACAAAGTATTTTTTTATGAGTTAAGCCAGCTCATGCATAGGTTTACAGAGAGGTTGATTAACAATAGTCCAAATCAAATTTTGCATGACATTCATTATATTTTACATTATATAGTCATATGGATGAACCATATATGGCTATGTATTGATTCATATATTGTAAAATGGAGATGAGAATTATAAATTAAATTATTATTAACAGCAGCAATTACACTTTTTTTTTTTTTATTCCTCCACATGACATTTCATCCTCAACATGACATTTCAGTCCTCCACACTGTTCTCAGGTCAGTGTCACGGTTCTTAAATACATCGTCTCACCTTCTGTGTGTGTGTGTGTGGTTGTGTTGGAGGCGTGGTTTCTGATTGCTGAACACTTTGATCACTTCCACCTTGTTGTCAGATTGTTCCAGTTTGTCTGGATGGTTCTGTCTGTTTTGTGTGTTCCTGGTCGTGGCTCTTCATTCCTTCTGCCTTTGCCTGCTTTCGTCCTGCTTCATTCATCTGTGCTTTGTCCAGCGATCTGTCCTAACTCTACTGTGAACCTGAGTATAATAATTACCTGTTGTTGAACTCGCTATTGGATCTTCTGCCTTTTTCCTGTCACCAGATATAACATTCAGCTGCTGCTTTTGAAATAAGCCTTATTCAGTTACTGTGACCTTTATTGATGTATATTCAATCTATTATATTTTAAAATATATGACAGACATTGTACATTAGATTATTTCATATTTACCATGTATACAATATAATATAATATAATAATTATATGTAATATGTATAAATCAATATATTTAAGACATATGTTTCCATATAAATCAGATTATATTATCTTGTACATTGAGGTATATTATCACATAATTTTACATATATATTTACATATATAGACAATGGCTCTTCCAATATATAATTGCATATAATGAAGGATATATTTCAATATACATAACAATATATTAAATAGTATAATATGTATTTATTCAATATATGAAAACGGCAATAATTGCAGTATTGTCCCATATATTGCAATATATAACTTGCATATATAATATATTATATAATATATCATATGATATATTACTATGTAAATCTCACAATATATGGAGACACATAAAATATATTGTCACGTAATATATTTTTGTTGCGTAAGGGCAAGGAGATCTTACTACAATATGTATGGCAAAACTGATATGAATCATGTGACCACTTTAATGGCACTTATGCTTCTTTCTGAAGTTAAAGAAAACGCCAGTCATATGTGTTTGAATGAGATAAGGCTGAGTAAATAATAAAAGACATTTGGCTGAACTACTTATACATCAGGCATAACATTATAAGAGGTGAAGTGAATAACACTGATTATCTCTTCTTCACGGCACCTGTCAGTGGATGGGATATACATTATATTGCCAAAAGTTCAGGTGTTGCAATCACTTCCATGGCCACAGGTGTATAAATCAAGCACTAGGCATGCAGACGCTTCTACACACATTTGTGAAAGAATGGGTCGCTCTCAGGAGCTCAGAGAACTCAAGCATGGTACTGTGATAGGTTGCCACAAGTCCATTTGTGAAATTTCCTCACTACTAAATATTCCACGCTCAACTGTTAGTTGGTTAGTAGACCCCTGTCCACCACCGAAAAGATATTCCTTGGTGGCTGTGGCTCTTTCAGCAGATAATGCTCCTGCCACAAAGCTAAAATGCTTCAGGAATGGTTTGAGGAGCACGAGTTTGAGGCGTTGACTTGGCCTCCAAATTCCCTAGATCTCAATCCAATCGAGCATCTGTGGGATGAGCTGAACAAACAAGTCAGATCCATGGAGGCCCCACCTCACAACTTACAGGACTTAAAGGATCTGCTGCTAATATCTTGCCAGATACCACAGCACACCTTCAGGGGTCTAGTGGAGGCCATGCCTCGACGGGTCAGGGCTGTTTTGGCCCAACACAATATTAGGTCACAATGTTATGCCTGATCGGTGTATAAAGATGCTTGGGCTGACATAATAAATGCCGGAGGATGCCGTTATGTCTGTGTTGGTGTGAAAAAGAAGAGAGAAGATTGGGAGAGGACAACTTGCATGCAGAGGAATCCTGAAACGTATGAAAACCTGCAGGTCAGAGCTGGGTTTGCCTCAATTTCCCCTCATTGGAAGGGTTTCAAAGGGAACTCATATGGCTCGCATACAGGCATGAGCTCTTCCTGGAGTGCCAGGGCAGCAGAGACAGGAAGTCAGAGTAAAGATTGCGAATGCATAAAACAGCAGCTGCAGTTGGCAGACATAAGCCTGAGCAATCAAATCCACTAAAACACAATTATAGACCATCACAGGAAATATGGTTCACCCCGAAATTCTGTCATCATTTGCGCACCATGATGGGTTTCTTTCATTGAAATCTCGAATTGTAACAAAACCGACTGTCATTGAAAACTCATAACAAAAACTCATAAACAAAGCTGACCATCATTGAAATATTATAATACAACAAACATATGTTTTTATTGAAACTAAACTACAAAATGCACAAAACTGAAATCCTTGGATTTTCACATCAACAGCTCCTATTCAGAGTTCAGCAGTTTGGCTTGTAAGTCCACGATTGAGTACTGTCTGCTACTCATTTCACATGTGAGGAGAAAATTTACATTGAATTCATAAAGATGAGTTGTGTTTTAGATGCTGGTGTTCCAACAAGATCTCACAAGACAGTCCTCTTGATTTAAACCCAGTTAAAGTAAAGAACACTGTTAACTCGTAGGTTTCATTTATTTAACATTAGTTAACATAAAAAACAGTGATGGTATTAACAGAAGCTAAACAACTATTAAAAAACATTATCTGTCATTTAAATAAAGCTGAAATAAGATATAAAAATTAGATGAGAAACTTAAAACTTTAAGTTTTTAGTTTAAGTTTAATTTTAAGCACTATGGCCTGTTTCACAGACAAGGCTTAGACTAAGCCAGGATTAGGCCTTAGTTCAATTAGGACATTTAGATTGCTTTTTTTTATAAATGTGCTTTAGAAAAGAAAAAAAAAACATTACTGATGTGAAAACAATGGCACTGACATATTTTAAGATCTATCAATGCACGTTGCTTTCAGTTAAAACAGCTCAAACATGCATTTAGGTTGGGACTAGGCTGTGAAAGGGGTAAAATTACTAAAACTAAAATAAAGCTATAAATGAAAAAAAAAAACTAAAAATAACTTCGATTCAATTTTAAAATTAATAAAAAAAAGCTCATTGAAAACAACACTGGACATAACAATGAAATTGTACACCATTTATAAATCTTAATTAGCTACTATAAAATCAAAAGCTGCTAAATCTAAGATTTACGCATTTCAATTCATTGTACAATTCCATCAAATTAAATTGAATAATCCCTACGTATTTTAATTGAATAATTGATTAAGGATTGTTCAATTAAATATGTTATGCTGCATTCAATGTATGTCTGCATTACAACGTGGCCACAAATCAGTGAAATGAGTGAACAAATTATTATATTATGTACGATTTACTTAAAACGAGGGAAAGAATTAGTAAAATGTGCATACATATTAGAAAGTTGAGGAGAAATTATTCATCACAATATACATATTTACATTTGTGTTTATTTTGCAGCAAATTTTCACCTAAATACTGCTCTCAGCAGTGTCAGGATATTCATTAGCATTATACCACGGCAAAGGTATTTCAAACGTCTTTTTACCCCTTTAGAAAAAGAAGCCCTTCAGTGACCAGAGGTGTATATATCACCAGCCAAACTGGCACAGGGTTTATTTTCCACACCATTTAGCCTCTAAAAGTATTTTTTACTAAATATATAAAAATGCACAGCCACTAGAATAGTCACTAATTGTAGACTCACATATTTTAATATAAAGTAGCTGTCAGACTTAGTTAATCACGTCTCAAAAAAGTAAATCAAAGGCATTGTGCTATTATTCCTCGCACAATAGTAAAACAGCATGCTTTCTGACCGCTAGTCCAGGCTCCAACCCCTTACCTACACACATGAGGTGAACACACATTGGGCACTTTACCTTATTCTGGGATTGCTTCCAGTAACCCGCTGACATAAATAGGGTGCCACTATTTTGTTAAGGCTTGTAAAGTTTTTGTGCCTGGTTTTTCTCTTTCCTCACTGCATGAAGTACCATTTTTCATTACCGTGGTTAGAAATGAGTAAGATCCATGCCTGCAAATCAGAACGCTAACCGTTACCACAACCGCAACAAAACCTCAAAACTTATTGAAATTAAGACTTGGATCAAAATGCTTGCAAAGTTATAGTAAACATAAGATTTTTTCCACTCGCATCATTCATCAAAGCAAAAACAAATACCTAAACAAACTATCTTTCAAGGTTTGTTTTCCAACAGTGCTAGTCATAAGTTGCGAATGTATTTTGCGCAAAATTCAAATAATACCAAAAAATCTGCGAACAAAACAGCAGGTTAGAGTTTTTAGAGTTAGAGTTGACAGGGTAACACTTTATAATACGGATCTGTCATTCATGAATAACTACACAGGAACAAATGAGTAATGCAAAATATACTAGTAACTACTTTTAACTAACAAGAAACTCTGATTAACCAATTAGTAAGTAATAGTGCTCAGTTCAATGTGGTAGTTCACTATTCAATAACTACTATTTTTTTCATAACTCCCAGAGGTTCATAATTAAAATGAAGGATGCATAATGCATAATTCATTCTAAAGTGCAGATCATAGTAACCCACTAGTACTAGTGTTACTACATCCTTCTAAAGGAATTACTAATTATTTGGATCAGTTTTCTAAAGTGAAAAACATAACTCTGTAGTAATAACTGAAGTCATTGTAAGCTTTTGAAGTATTTGTAAGGTTTTGGATAGTAACACTTGAATAATTACTAGTGGGTTATCATGATCATGACACTTTAGAAAACGGATCCAAATAACCAGTAATTCCTTTAGAAGGATGTAGTAACACTTGAGTCATTACTATCCAAAACCTTACAAAAACATCAAAAGCTTACAATAACTTCAGTCATTACTACAGAGTTATGTATTTCACAAACTGATCCAAATAATTAGTAATTCCTTTAGAAGGATGTAGTAACACTTGAGTTAGTACTAGTGGGTTACTACGATCTGCACTTTAGAGTTAATTATGCATTATTCACATTCATTATGAACCTGTATATAGTAGTTGTCTGGGAGTTAAGAAAAAAATAGTAGTTATTGATTAACTAATAGTGAACTACCACATTCAACTGAGCACTATTACTTACTCATTGGTTAATCAGAGTTTCTTGTTACACTCACAGAAATATTTCACCCAAAATTTAAGATTTATGTAATTTTATTAAATGACAAATTCCCATTTATATTTTTTTCATAATTTTAACACAAATCTACCAAATAAACTTTACACAATTTATTTTCATTAGGATAATAAAACCTATTTATTTAAAATACATAAAGTTTATTGTATAAATTGCATAATAATTAAGAGAACTAAATCAGGATAATTAAAAAAGTTAAATAACATTTATTTGAATCATGTTAAATGTATATTCATGGCAGAGTTAGTTTTTATGCATTTACATCTATTTGATTTTATTTAAAAACTCATATTTTTAAAATCTATACATTAAAAGTAAATAAACTCTAAAAGATTTAATCAATTTTACAATTTATTTAATGCAATTAGTTAATAAATACTAACATTGTTTGAATAATAAGAGTTATAAAACAAACAAGATTCTGTTATTTAAAGTTTATGTGATTGGTTTTCATCAAAGTTATGAAAAAAAATCCATTTGGGAAACAGGAAACGACGTCACTTTCGCTGGACACAAGCCCTCGAGATATTGTGGGAATCCGTCACACACATCCCACTGAGCAAAGGCGTACGTTGAAAAGACGTCCACTGAGGAGCCAGAATGAAAGTTTTTATGACGTCTGTTTTTGACGTGTTCTGCACGTCCGATATAGACGCTCATGGAACCTCAAGGTTAAAAACTAGTTCAAATTATGGACATATTTTCCATTTGTAATTGCAAAGCAACTCACAGACAGTGTGTGTTTGTCCAGAAATCATGAAAATAAAAGAAACTTAGCTCACACCTTTAGACACTTTAGACAACTTAGCATCTGTAATTCACACATCTTTGGATCGTGAGAGAATCGTGGGATTCAATCCAGGATCTTCTTGCTGTGAGGAGACAGTGTTTCCCACTGAGACACTGGAGCTGCCCTTAATCACAGACATAAGACACACTTTGACTATTTCTGTCAGACGTCTACAGAAGCTCTTACTGAGAATTAACAGAGCTTTAGATGTTGATATTTATGGTTAATTTGAAGTCACCATTGTGGTGGGAAGCGTTTGCTTTAGTTGGGCTCTTGGTCCTTGTACTTGTTTTAGCTTTTCTTTGGCTGCTGTAACTGTGTGTGTGAAACACAATAGTTATGGCTGAGAAAGCAAAGATAAAGTGGCTTCAGGTGTTGTCAGCTCCTTGTTGATGACTAAATCATCAGAAGTCTAGAATCTGATGTTATGCTTTTGAGTTTTGTGTTCTTGTTTGGCAAATAATAATTTGTTTATATACTATAACCTTGTGAATCTGCTGTATTGACACCAATAGCAATAAACAAATCACTCATATTGAAAGATGATAAAACGGCAGGTGCACATTGTTTTGAGAAAATATTTCTCATAGTCACACACAGACATCAAGATTTTGCATATGATTCACAACAACGGTGACAATCAAGCATGAGTTTTGAGTTTTGTACTTTGAAGCTACCCATCATGCATTGCAGCATGAAGTTTTTTTTTTATGATTGTCACCGTTGTTGTGAATCATATGCAAAATCTTGATGTCTGTGTGTGACTATGAGAAATATTTTCTCAAAACAATGTGCACCTGCTGTTTTATCATCTTTCAATATGAGTGATTTGTTTATTGCTATTGGTGTCAATACAGCAGATTCACAAGGTTATATTATATAAACAAATTATTATTTGCCAAACAAGAACATAAAACTCAAAAGCACAACATCAGATTCTAGACTTCTGATGATTTAGTCATCAACAAGGAGCTGACAACACCTGAAGTCACTTTATCTTTGCTTTCTCAGCCACAACCATTGTGTTTCACACACACAGTTACAGCAGCCAAAGAAAAGCTCACACAAATACGGGGACCAAGAGCCCAACTAAAGCAAACGCTTCCCACCACAATGGTGACTTCAAATGAAACATAAACATCAACATCTAAACCTCTGTTAATTCTCAGTAAGAGCTTCTGTAGACGTCTGACAGAAATAGTCAAAGTGTGTCTTATGTCTGTGATTAAGGGCAGCTCCAGTGTCTCAGTGGGAAACACTGTCTCCTCACAGCAAGAAGATCCTGGATTGAATCCCACGATTCTCTCACGATCCAAAGATGTGTGAATTACAGATGCTAAGTTGTCTAAAGTGTCTAAAGGTGTGAGCTAAGTTTCTTTTATTTTCATGATTTCTGGACAAACACACACTGTCTGTGAGTTGCTTTGCAATTACAAATGGAAAATATGTCCATAATTTGAACTAGTTTTTAACCTTGAGGTTCCATGAGCGTTTATATCGGACGTGCAGAACACGTCAAAAACAGACGTCATAAAAACTTTCATTCTGGCTCCTCAGTGGACGTCTTTTCAACGTACGCCTTTGCTCAGTGGGATGTGTGTGACGGATTCCCACAATATCTCGAGGGCTTGTGTCCAGCGAAAGTGACGTCGTTTCCTGTTTCCCAAATGGATTTTTTTTTCATAACTTTGATGAAAACCAATCACATAAACTTTAAATAACAGAATCTTGTTTGTTTTATAACTCTTATTATTCAAACAATGTTAGTATTTATTAACTAATTGCATTAAATAAATTGTAAAATTGATTAAATCTTTTAGAGTTTATTTACTTTTAATGTATAGATTTTAAAAATATGAGTTTTTAAATAAAATCAAATAGATGTAAATGCATAAAAACTAACTCTGCCATGAATATACATTTAACATGATTCAAATAAATGTTATTTAACTTTTTTAATTATCCTGATTTAGTTCTCTTAATTATTATGCAATTTATACAATAAACTTTATGTATTTTAAATAAATAGGTTTTATTATCCTAATGAAAATAAATTGTGTAAAGTTTATTTGGTAGATTTGTGTTAAAATTATGAAAAAAATATAAATGGGAATTTGTCATTTAATAAAATTACATAAATCTTAAATTTTGGGTGAAATATTTCTGTGAGTGTAGTTAATAGTAGTTACTAGAGTGTTAAAGGGTTAGTTCACCCAAAAATGAAATTTCTTCCATTAATGACTCACCCCAATGTTGTTCCACAACCGTAAGACCTGCGTTCATCTTCAGAACACAGTTAAAGATATTTTAGATTTAGTCCGAGGGCTTTTAGTCCTTTGAATGTAAGTGTATGCACACTTTGCTGTCCATGTCCAGAAAGGTAATGAAAACATCATCAAAGTAGTCCATATGTGACATCATTTGGTTAGTTAGACTCTTTTGAAGCGTCGACAATACATTTTGGTCCAAAAATAACAAAAACTAAGACTTTATTAAAGGGTTAGCTCACCCAAAAATAAAAATTCTGTTATTAATTACCCATCAGACCTCCGTTCATCTTCAGAACACAAATGAAGATATTTTAGTGTAAATCTGATGGCTCTGAAAGGCCTCCATTGGCTCAATGCACGGTTCACTCTCAAAACCCTTAAAAGGCACTAAAGACGTCGTTACAAAGTCCATCTCACTACAGTGGTTCTACAATAACTTTATGAATCGGCGAGAATAGTTTTTGTGCGCAAAAAAAACCTAAATAACGACTTATATAGTGATGACGATTTCAAAACACGGCCTCATGAAGCTTCGAAGCGTTATGAATCAGTGAGTCGATTCAGCAGTTTGAATCGCCAAATTTCAGCAGTTTGACACGCGATCCGAATCATGATTCGACTCACTGATTCATAACGTTTCGAAGCTTCATGAGGCCGTGTTTTGAAATCGTCATCACTATATAAGTCGTTATTTAGGGTTTTTTGCGCACAAAAACTATTCTCGCCGATTCATAAAGTTATTGTAGAACCACTGTAGTGAGATGGACTTTGTAACGACGTCTTTAGTGCCTTTTAAGGGTCTTGAGAGTGAACCGTGCCATTGTGCCAATGGAGGCATTTCAGAGCCATCAGATTCAACTAAAATATCTTCATTTGTGTCTGAAGATGAACGGAGGTCTGACGGGTGTCGAACAACATTGGGGTGAGTCATTAATGGAAGAAATTTCATTTTTGGGTGAACTAACCCCTTAATATTGCGGTACTCATTTGTTACTGTGTAGTTATTTATTAATGATGGATCAGTTTTCGTGTTACCGTTTTCTATTGTCGTGATTGCCACAGGTCAGTCATGGTCGTCTTATGTAGATTACTTTGTACTGCGCACTCTTTTAAACCGGTTTCATTTGAACAGGGCTCATTTCACAGCAGTTTAAGCCCTCATAACATTCTACATCACACAGTCTAAAACCCCATCAAATCCCCCCTGCTGCCAACAGCAATGGACAATTAGCCTCTCTCTCTCTCAATAGGTGACAGAAACAATATCATCAAAGAGTGTTTCCACATCTGTACTGAGATTTAAGAGATGCACCTGTGTACACTCACACACAGACACCTGAAGACCTGAAAACTTTGCTTTAAACGAAACCTGCTCAGTAGGTTTTATGCACGAGATGTTTGTTCAGTGTGTAGAGAGCTTCATGGAATGGGTTTCCATGGCCGAGCAGCTCATCTAAGCCTTACATCACCAAGTGCAATGCAAAGCGTGGGATGCAGTGGGGTAAAGCGCGCCGCCACTGGACTCTAGAGCGGTGGAGACGTGTTCTCTGGAGTGACCAATCACGCTTCTCTGTTTTTATCAAATGCATGAAATAGAATATACAGTATTTGTATCTACTACTGAAATGTTGGTACTGTGACATCCCTGCTCATTGTCAGGAAAAACCAGGTTGGAAGACAGCAATATGGAGAGAATATTAGTATTAGTACACAGTAAAATCCCCAGTGTTAAATTAACACTGCTCAGAGCACATATGGTCCCACTCTACAGAGTGTTAAAGTAACACTGAATCAGTGTTAAAGTTAATGAGATAATTGAGAGATTAATTAAGTGATGATTGGCCATTAGTGATGAACACCTGATGATAATGAGTAGAATCACTGAAGGAAAGAGAAAAAGAAAAACACAAGAACTACGACTGACTATAAAAAAGACATTAAATCTCTGAAGATCTCAGCAGAGGAGGATTAAACAACTCCACAAACAGCATTACCAGCTTCACACATTACACACCACACACGTTTTTCTTTTTTCTCTTTTCTTCAGTGATTTTGCTCATTATCATCAGGTGTTCATCACTAATGGCCAATCATCACTTAATTAATCTCTTAATTATCTCATTAACTTTAACACTGATTCAGTGTTACTTTAACACTCTGTAGAGTTGGACCATATGTGCTCTGAGCAGTGTTAATTTAACACTGGGGATTTTACTGTGTATCAGGTATTAGTGCTGGGCAGGCAGGTAAGTATCAATTATCAATAGGAGAAAAACGAGAATGGGAAGGTTAACCATGTCTTTACTGTGTTCCAGGTGGTGTTGGCTTGTGGGGTCATGACAGGTGGCGGTGGAAAGCACACACTAGCAGGGATGGTCCAAACAGGGATGGGGGGGTTTACACGCACACAGATATCAAGAATCAGCATATGAATCTCAACAATGGTGACATACTTAATGCTGCAATGCATGCTGGGAGCAATTAATTTTATACTGTGGTAGCTTAGTAAGGTTGGAGCGGACATCAGCTTTCTAGGACCGAACTTGCCTACCCCTGACTTAGAGGTACAAAAATGTACCCTTAAGGGTACCACCCCAGTGACGGCCACTTGTACCTTAAAAGGTACAATTTTGTACTCTTTTTTTGAGAGTGTAGTGGTATGAAAATCATATATAATATTTTTTCCACAAGAGGCCGGCAAAGCCACCCAATGTAAGATATTCAGAGCTGAATTAAAAGGGTAATGCATGAGATTATTTAGTTATTTTGAATTATAAATTGAAAGAATATGTATAGATTAAAACTGTATAAATTCAATTTTCATGACATAATAACAATGTAATTTAACCAAAAGGTATTAATTATCTAATCTAATGTTCTAATGATGCTTCTT
This sequence comes from Gobio gobio, assembly GCF_949357685.1. Classification (NCBI taxonomy): domain Eukaryota; kingdom Metazoa; phylum Chordata; class Actinopteri; order Cypriniformes; family Gobionidae; genus Gobio; species Gobio gobio. The sequence goes on from NC_137117.1 coordinate 42,889,086, forward strand.
ATATGTGAATGTTATTATGAAAGCATTGTTTCCTTCCTTGGTGCAACTGATTTGTGAACGCACGCTGAGAAACACGTCAGACCCTGAGCACACCCAGAACCAGAGAGCCAAAAATGAGCCCAATGCAAGGCAGAAATGAGACACAACACAATACAGCTCCTGTTGTTAAAGAGCCCACTCCCTCCCCCCAACATCTGCAGAATCATTAACAGATGTCTGAACACACACACACACACTCATGCAATATTCTGAATGGCACACACACACAGTTATGCCCATAAATCTGAATCTGTGAGAGTATTTTATTATCTTAAGTCTCGCTATTGTTTGTTGCCTCCTTGTATCAATGACGTTTGTATATGAGTCTCTCTGCTAAAATATACTGACATCGTTATGCATATCACATTATTATGATAATGTTGAAACAACACATTGTCAACAACTAAAGACAAGACAGACAAGTGCAAATCCAACTCACAAAAAGACAAAGCGGTTAGGTCAACATTCAACGCTAAAATAAACACTCTACCGCCTGATGTCATAAAGACGGTAACTGCATGTTAAAAATGGAAATGATGTGGTAGGAAACATTGGGGAAATATGCCTCCTAAAGCGCAGAAAATACAGCGCAATGTTTGATTTGGGTTTAAATGAGCGGACTGGGTTTCACATCTCGGCACAAAATAAATATAGATGCAGAAAGACTGCAGAGATGAAGGTGGAAATGACGCCAGCTCTGTGAAACGGGACACAGATTTTGGAGATAAAGACGTGTTTTTCTCATGAGTGGTTTTGGACATAAACTAATATGTTGGAAGCTTTGCCAAACATCACGGGTTTATACTTGAGAGATTTAATGAATTGCAAAATCAACTTTAATGTGATTTTGCTACTTTTTAAGTGTGATTTCGAAAGAAAGCAGGGGAGAACATGTATATCTGTTCAATCAGATATTTCTACAATCTTTTGGCCACAGTAATTGATAACAACCATAGGTGAGAGCGTATGGATAATGATATGGTGTTTTTTTATTCTCCCTGTTTCAATAGTTTTGTTGGTTTCTCTCTGGGATTGACAGTCATAGAGCTGCAGGAATGGGTCTTAAAACCTGGAAGCGAGTTCACATTTTTGCACTTCCGGTTTCATCGTCCTGAAGTCAAGGTTTTTTTTTTTTATTTAGACGGGCTTCTGGTTAAATGCATGAAATAAGGTCTGTGGTGAACACAAGCTCAAGATATTTTCCTGTTTCATTCTACAAGATAAAATACATCAGCAATACCCATAGACTGTAAAAAAGTATGGACGTAGTGTCCGTGACGTCACCCATAGGGACCTGAAGAGCAGTTTTGAAGCCACAAAGTCAGCGCGTCACTCCCGGATAACAGAAAATGGGCAAAGAGGCAGGACATGGGCGGAGCTTAAGTGACACGATGACTAACAGACAGCAGATAAATGGCTATCCAACTGTCACTCAAAGTGGCCACGCCCTTAATTATGCAGAACTTTAAAGGAGCTGTATGTAGGACTGTGGCCAAAACTGGTACTGCAATCACTTTCAAATTACTGTAGAGCGGTGTATCCCCTCTCCCCCTCCCCTGACTCGAGGTTGCCAGATAGGCTGCAGGACCCAGCAGGAACGTAGGCTGCTACAAGCTTTCAATGGCAAGTGACGAGTCGTACACAGTAAGTTTTTTTTCTTTCTGTTAATTATGTTTATGCTTCAAGAGCGATGTTTTGTGAAGTAATTATGAATCGCAAAAATGTACTATGGCGATTAGCCAAATATAATCGTAAATATGAACGCTCGTATGTGACAGTACATGAAAAAATACTATAGTAAAATTACAGCAAAGCTAAATAACATTATCAATGGTCATACAGGTCAACTTGCAGCATGTTTTGTCCACTATATATGCGAAAAACGAATGAGGAATCATTTTTACCGAGGTAACGTTAGGCTACTGTCTCAAATACGTTTTCACATTGCCATAATAGGCGTGCTAATGTTGTTTTCCTCAGCGTCCCAGCATAATGACAGAGAAATGGGCTCTGATAATGCATTACTAATGTTAGCAATGACGACTCGCCGTTTTTATTTACCAAACAATTCCTTAACGTTACCTTTTCAATTCAATGACCCACCTCCTCCATCTGCGCTAACCTAACGTTACTTTGCACGAACATGCATATCTTTGTTCGACTGTCATGAATATTTAAAATGTCCATTTACATTAAGTACAAGTTAGCCAAACATAGATGAACCTTACCTGTCCAGGAGAAAATTAGCAACGTTGGCATCAGTCTTCAAATTATTCTCCGTTTTCAGCCGTCTCGTTTCAAAGGCATCTCAAATCCTTGTTTTATTTCAGACACTGTCACGACATTTTTCTGATTCATAACGAGGTCGTTTAGGTTTCGTAAAGTTAGACATTGTTTATCCAAAAAGTTTGTAGCTGCAGCTGTGGTAACTAGAGCAGAGCTGGCAACCCGAATGCAGAAACACTACTGACTTCGTGATTGGTCGACAGGTGGAGGGTGGCGCTTCAGGCCAAAACACAACATGTCAACATCAACATCAGTTGAGGGCTGCAACTTCACTTTTAAAATGACAATATCTTGGCCGGACAACCGTTGTCAGTGATATAAATATTAGAAATGAACATGATTTCTTAATGTCTAGTGACATATCAGGGCCATTTTATGATTAATTGAAATACATTTCTTACATACAGTTCCTTTAAGGCTTTATGTAATGTACACGAATGAGTTATAAAAAAATTCACCCCCCTCACAGTCGTCATGAAGGGCAAAATTAGCCGTATAGACCAAAAACACAATTTGTACCAGGCTGTAAACATGTTTTCTTTCTGCTGTATAGTTGGGCATTTTAACATGGGGCTCAATGAGATTCTGCTCCTTCTGGAGCCTGTCTCTAGTGGCCAGTTGATGAATTGCAGTTTAAGTCACTTCCGTATAGGCTTCAAGAGAAACTGTGTTGTCTGCTTGTTTTTCCTCCTCTCTCTGTTTACTTCCGGGAGTTATGTTGGAATTTTCCCGCACGTTAATTTTGACCAATCGAAGAGCAGTTTAGGAAATACAACATGGAATGCACATTTCATTTCAAAGGCTGTAGCAGTATGTGAACATAGCATGTTTCCTAAATATCTGCAAACATAATAGGGTATTTTTACGCTTTGTACAGTCAAAAAATACATGCAGCACCTTTAAAGGTGCAGTGTGTAATATTTATGAGGATCTATTGACAGAAATGCAATATACATATTAACTATGTTTTCAGTGGTGTATAAAGGCCTTACATAATGAAGCGTTATGTTTTTATTACCTTAGAATTTCTATCTACACACACCGCGGGTCCTCTTACATTGAAGTGGCCATTTTGTGCTGCAATGTTTCTACGGTAGCCCTAAACGGACAAACTTCTCTACACAGCTCTAGTCACTCTCTGCCGTCTCAGACGACCACATCTTTGTCCTGTGTCAGCCACCGTAGCTTCTCTATGTGCTTCGAAAGGGAGGGGTGAGTGGTCAAGTCAAGTCAAGTCAACTTTATTTATATAGCGCTTTTAACAATGTAGATTGTTTCAAAGCAGCTTTACAGTGTTAAACAGGAAAATAATGCAGCATAATTTTATTCAGCTGTATAGCCATTCTGGAAAAATTTCAGGTATCATACAGTGACAGTGTGGGCTTTAGATCAATAATTTGATCAGTAATTTAGTTTAAATGGTTAATTTAGTTTATTATTTAGATGTATTTCGATGTTTAGATGAAAAATTTAGTGTCCCCAACTGAGCACGCCAAGTGGTGCGTGATTGCAATTCACAACCTCACCGCTAGATGACGCTCCAATTTACTCACTGTCCCTTTAAGTCATTAGTCGTTGTGTATAAATAGTCCTCATGTTTCATTGTTCCTTTGTCTATCTTTGTTTGTGTAACTGCTGTCTCATGTAACCAAGTCAAATTCACATTTTTGTCCATGTTATGTTATGTCATGTTTGTTATCGTTTTGTTTTGGTTCACTTTTGGATTTAAGCATATTCAACAGTACACTTCAACCATATTTCAAAGACAATAGAATTATGAAATTATATATAAATATGTAATTAATTGGCTCATTAAAACATTCTTAAGTCTAACTATTGCATTTAATATAACTTTTAAATATACCTTTTCATTTAATTGCAATTAACATGTAGAAAACAGTACATTCATTCACACTTACATATTTTCTTTTAAAGTATATTATTTCCATAACAAGTATTGTTTTTAAAAGTATGCTAAAGTGTAATGCTTTTCACAAATTTAGTAATAGACCCTTTTCACAGACTCTGATGACACTTTTCCACAGTTATTGCAAATCTAGTAAAGTTTTCATTCTTAAAAATGTAATACACATTTATAACGCTACTTTGTTGCATTACCTTGGCAGTAAATTACAAAAAAAATGTAATTACACTGATGCAAAGGTGTTTCTAAATATATCGGCTGGACATCTTTCTCTCTTCTGACCAATGTAATCAATCTCTATATATATACAGTGGGGCAAAAAAGTATTTAGTCAGCCACCAATTGTGCAAGTTCTCCCACTTAAAAAGATGAGAGAGGCCTGTCATTTTCATCATAGGTACACTTCAACTATGAGAGACAGAATGAGAAAAAAAATCCAGAAAATCACATTGTCTGATTTTTAAAGATTTTATTTGCAAATGATGGTGGTAAATAAGTATTTGGTCAATGACACGGATTTTCAACTCCCTTCAAAGATTTTCTATGGGGTTGAGATCTGGAGACTGGCTAGGCCACTCCAGGACCTTGAAATGCTTCTTACGAAGCCACTCCTTCGTTGCCCATGCGGTGTGTTTGGGATCATTGTCATGCTGAAAGACCCAGCCACGTTTCATCTTCAATGCCCTTGCTGATGGAAGGAGGTTTTTACTCAAAATCTCACGATACATGGCCCCATTCATTCTTTCCTTTACACAGATCAGTCGTCCTGGTCCCTTTGCAGAAAAACAGCCCCAAAGCATGATGCCCCCCCCCCCCCCCATGCTTCACAGTAGGGATGGTGTTCTTTGGATGCAACTCAGCATTCTTTCTCTTCCAAACACAACAAGTTGAGTTTTTACCAAAAAGTTTTATTTTGGTTTCATCTGACCATATGACATTCTCCCAATCCTCTTCCGGATCATCCAGATGCTCTCTAGCAAACTTCAGACGGACCCGGACATGTCCTGGCTTAAGCAGGGAGACACGTCTGGCACTGCAGGATTTGAGTCCCTGGCGGCGTAGTGTGTTACTGATGGTAGCCTTTGTTACTTTGGTCCCAGCTCTCTGCAGGTCATTCAGGTCCCCCGTGTGGTTCTGGGATTTTTTGCTCTCCGTTCTTGCGATCATTTTGACCCCGCGGGGTGAGATCTTGCGTGGAGCCCCAGATCGAGGGAGATTATCAGTGGTCTTGTATGTCTTCAATTTTCTAATAATTGCTCACACAGTTGATTTCGTCACACCAAACTGCTTACCTATTGCAGATTCAGTCTTCCCAGCCTGGTGCAGGTCTACAATTTTGTTTCTGGTGTCCTCTGACAGCTCTTTGGTCTTGGCCATAGGGGAGTTTGGAGTCTGACTGTTTGAGGTTGTGGACAGGTGTCTTTTATACTGATAAGGAGTTCAAACAGGTGCCATTAATACAGGTAACGAGTGGAGGACAGAGGAGCCTCTTAAAGAAGAAGATACAGGTCTGTGAGAGCCAGAAATCTTGCTTTTTTGTAGGTGACCAAATACTTATTTTCTACTATAATTTGCAAATAAATTCTTTAAAAATCAGACAATGTGATTTTCTGGATTTTTTTTCTCATTCTGTCTCTCATAGTTGAAGTGCACCTAGGCCTCTAATTTTCATCATATCTCATCTTTTTAAGTGGGAGAACTTGCACAATTGGTGGCTGACTAAATACTTTTTTGCCCCACTGTATATATATATATATTTTTTCCTATTTTGGAAAGTTGTGGAAACTATCATATATTTGTCCTTTTGCTGTTAGTTATATATATTATATATTATATATTTGCTGTCGTCTCCTATTCACCACTATAAAATTTTACCCAAATATGTCGACTTCCTTTTCTGAGAACCCCGGAAATGTGAAAAGGATCCATTAGCTAATGCAGTCTGTACACTACACAAAGAGATTTATAAGGTTGATGAATAAATAATTACATTTTCATTACATTTTAAGCCTCTGTGGGTCAGGAAAGTGTTGTCAATATACCAGAATGAGTATTTATACTTTATAAATCTGTTGCAATAGCCTGTAATAAAAGGATAATGGTTAATGCATCGTGACTAAGCTCATCTTCAGGGAGAAGTTGAGTGAAACCGTGCCCAAACATGCTGTTTAAACATGCTCCCTTCATCCCAGAATCATAAAAGAAGATCCCTCTATGACTTTCTGGGGTGATTGTGATTTCCAGGAAGTTGAATCCAGCCAGACTGGTGTGTGATCAGACTAATCTGCCCAGGACTAATCCGCTGTGGGAAAAGGGTATTTAGGCAGATCACATTTCACTCTGGTTGGCATCAGACAGGTCCAAATGGCAGCAAAACCCTGTGTTTGCCAAAAAGTCGACAGCTGGGATTTATGTAAACAAAATACTGGAATTAATATACCATGAGATTCTGAGTAAATATGGTGACATGGCATGCAAATGCTCGAAGATGTTAAGCCATGGTGTTCATTGTGTTTATTAATTTTTGATAAATGTTCCTGTAGGAGAAAGAATGTTAATTGTAACTGTGTGTATGTATTAAATGTACATATCAACGTTTAGGAGTATTTGTTTATGTAAAAATGCAAATATAATGATTCTAAATAGGTCATGAATTAAAGGGATAGTTCACCCAAAAATGAAAATTAACCCATGATTTACTCACCCTCAAGTCATCCTAGGTGTATACGACTTTCCTCTTTCAGACGAATACAATCAGAGTTATATTAAAAAATATCCTGGCTAATCCAAGCTTTATAATGAAAGTGAATGTTGCTGTTTCTGTTAAAAGTGCATCTATTCATCATAAACATACTCCACACGTCTCCGGAGGTTAATAAAGGCCTTAAGGTGATGCGTTAGTGTACACTGAAAAAAATTATTTGTTGAATTTACTAAAAAAAATTATCGTAAGTGGTCACAATCAATTTATTTTAGCTCAATTTAAAAAAAAAAACACATGCAATTCCCATAAAACCAATTCATTTAGGTTTTTTATTAAAATCAAAAAACTAAATTTAAATTATTTAAACGAGCACAAATTAATTATGCTTAATTTAATCGGGCCATAATCATTTTTTTCAGTGTAAGATAAATATCCATATTTAAACTTTACAAACTATAATCTCTAACTTACGCTCAAAAAAATAACTCTTTGAATGAACATAAAAAAATCATGGAAAGTATTTCCACATGATTAACTTTTATTCCAATTTAGTGTACTTATGTTGGGTCAACTTTATTTATTAAGGTTGATTCAATTATTTACTATGGTTTGGCACAGCTTAATTTCATAGTGTCAGCCCAACTAATTTGCAATGTTTTGGAACAACTAATTTATTTAAGTTAGCCTAACAAAAGTGCTTAATGCTGAAAGAAATCCTTTCCATGATTTAATTACATTAATTCAAAGAATAGTTTTTGAGTGCATTTACAAAACCTTTTACAAGATTTTATAAGCTAGCCAGAAGATGGTTTTGTTACATCCATGTCATGCCTAGAGTAGTTTTTTAATTATTAAAACAACTTTAATAGTTATTAGTAGGTCCTCATGCTCTAAACTTCACCACAATGGTAACCTCCAAAAACACTAACATAGCACATACTTTTAAAATACCAACATAACAAAACATTAAGCATTAAAAAGTCTCTCAATTTTCTCATCTTGTTAAAAATTGAACAAATTGCACTTTATTTAAACATTTACTCTCCGAATTCAGCCCCTCTGCAAAACATGATGGGAAGTGAAAGTCTTATTTCTTTGGGTTACTTGATTGAAACATGTTATTTCAAAATGAAAACATCAAGTTATGTCAAAGAGTAACGGTTTTAAGTCAGTTTAACATGAATCAATTACATTTGAACCAGAAACCTAATATAATGGTGTTAAATCGAGATGAATTGGAGTTATAGGCAGGGTTAAATGTTAAATGTTGGCGTCAGCATCTGCGAATTCAGACATGTGTAAGTACCGATCTTTTATACTCCGAGCATTTAGGGCATGATTGGTTAGGTCTGATTGTAATAAGTGAGGTAACATTGAATCTTCCTGGCTGAACTTACGCTTTCATTTCCGGTGACGAACGCGGAAGCGCAGAAGAAAAAGCGCAAAACAAAACGTAGCATATTCTCACCAGAGCGTCCTACGTCATACACTGGAATCACCGTCTGCGTAATTCATAAACAAGCATTTGCACAGTACAGTCAGATGACAGATGACCGAACATATAAGGCTGAACACCACTAATGGCAGTTTTTACAATCTCAGTGTGTGAGATTGTCCTGTTTTGTTGTTGCTGGTATGCTGGAGCATGAGCTCTTGAAGCTCCGCCCTCTTCTTGCAAGAAGCGTGTTTTTGCTCACCCCCCAAAAAGTGGAAATTTTAACAAGCTATAATATATGATTTGTGGAGTAATTTGGGCTAAAACTTCACATACACGCCCTGGGGACATCAGAGACTTGTTTTACATCTTGTAAAAAAGGGGCATAATAGGTTCCCTTTAAAGAAGACATCAGAGCAATAAAACCAGAGTAGAAAACGGCCTTATATTTTTATTTATGATAGGTTTTTATGTAAAAAATCTCACTGACATTATAAGTGCACCACGGGAAACATGAAAAAAAATTTTAAATCACATGATACTTTAAAATGTTGATACAGTGATCCTACAATATCACTGAGAAAGCTGAAGAAATATAACTGTTTAATGAAATGGCCATTTGGTTTAGTAACGACTTACTAAACTGTGCGTCCGCAGTAAAGCAGCACGCTGTACATGTTTCAAACTCATAAAGATCCAGAGCAGGAGGAACTGTGCCTCATTTAATACACCATGTACTTCAGAAAGCACATGTGTGTCAGTGTGATTAACTCTATTTGAGTGTGTGAATCTCTTTATTAGTGTGAGACCATACGAGTGTCGCCTGTCCACACATACGTCATAGCTACACTCTTCACCCTTTGCAATTAACATTTCTGTGTGCACACTGGGACATGCAGAGGTCACAGCAGAAGTGGAGGACTTATGAAGGAGTTTTATTCTTAGCGGAAAGCAAAATGCCATCAGAGAGGCCCAATGGAATAAGCCCAGGCCCAGAGACGCCAACTCCATTCAATGGGATTCTGGATCGGCTTCTGCCGCAGTCATTAAAACCATCTGGTGGGAATGAAACACATTTTCCAGATTAAAGACCCTCATATCTCTCCCCCCTCACAAAAGAGTGAGCCATTTAGTTGGAGATCTGCGCCAGAGGGCAGCACACAATGCGAAAACAGCAGAGCAAAGGACTGTGATGATTATCGGCAGGTTTAAAAAGTTCAGCTCAGTCTATAAAGTTGGAGAAAATATTAGTTCGATCTGATGTGTGTTTAACTGTGCACAATCCAAAAATGCACAGTACAAAAATATCAGGAATGTTATTTACATTTATGGTCACGATGCAAGAAGTAGAAGATTGTGCGGGCAAACTGAAGTAATTCCTCAAAATGAGAGAATATGACCGCAGATTGTTTGGTAAACGAGGCACAAAGAAACTTTTGTTGACAGATGAAGCAGCGGCTGTGGATCTGTTCAGCAGTTACATCGCAAACTTTAAAAAAATTATTTCATAATAATGGCGAGTGGCGGTTGACACTGTTTCCTATGCAATGACGTTAGCCCATCATAACAGTGGCCGTTTACTGGCAAACCTTAAAGAATCCGCCCCTTAAAAATGGATCATTTCAGACAGAGGGTCAGAATGAGGGTTGAAAATAATCGATTTTCCACGTATATATTTGTCGTTGTTTTTTGTGCATAAACTTTATTAGTGAACCTTAAGGAACATATTAAAACAATAAAATAAATATACAATAACCAATAATAAAGTTCATGTCATGACCCCTTTAAAGTGCAGTAGTCCTAAGAATGAATAAATCTGCATGTTTAGAATTTAAGTTAAATGACATTAAGCTAAATTATCCACAAGTTTTACACATTTAACCATTACTCTGCCTAGCAACTATAATATACAAATAGTATTTATTTAAATATACACAATGATCAGGCATAACATTATGAGGTGAAGTGAATAACACTGATTATCTCTTCATCACGGCACCTGTTAGTGGGTGGGATATATTAGGCAGCAAGTGAACATTTTGTCCTCAAATTGATGCGTTAGAAGCAGGAAAAATGGGCAAGCGTAAGGATTTGAGCGAGTTTGACAAGGGCCAAATTGTGATGGCTAGAAGACTGGGTCAGAGCATCTCCAAAACTGCAGCTCTTGTGGCGTGTTCCCGGTCTGCAGAGGTCACTCAAAAAAAATGTCATGCCTAAACATAAGATTTATGTATTTGAATTGCATATCAATTTTCCATGCATTTGTATTACACAATTTTAATAACAAATTAATAAACTTAATGTGATACATATTTCTAAGTCATACATAAATGTAACAGGTATTTGTAATTGTATTGATAAACTGAATGTCATTCATATATGTCAGATTTACATAAATGAAACAGTAAATGATTGAAAAACAAAAAATAAATAAATGAAAACGGCCTCAGGTTACATATGTAACTCCTGTTCGAAGGGAACATAAGTTACATATGTAACTTGAGACCATTCCCTTTCGAAAAGGGAACTCGCACTGCGTCGGAACGACGCTACGGGAACGATATACCCACGCCGCCATGCTGAGGGGTGTGCCGGCCCACTGGCACTGACAACTATCAGAACAAGCAAACTCACATGAAATGCCTGAACCACTCCCTCTCAGGTCACACTGGGCTGTCAGTGACAGCATCCCTTATGGTCATAGCCCAAGCTATAAGCCTCAAGAGGAACCTTAATGCATATGCATGAGGTCCTACCCAGACTGCTCACAGGCCTGGGACCAACCACTTCAACAGAAGGGGTCCCTTTAAGGGAATGTGGCTAGGGGACCCGAAGGAACCCCAGCCAAATCACTACCCGGGGAACATATTCACCCGAATGCCACCAGGGAGGCCTGACCTGGTGCCGTTTATTTTGGACACTTCGGTTTGGCCAACCCTGTCTGTTCAGAAACAGATCCTCTGGACAATGCCTCAGTGCCTGGCAGTCCTTCTCAGCCCGAATCTCAGAGACGGGTATCCCAGAGAGCAATACTCAGCGTAGTACTTTACCACCCTTGCTAGCGAGGGGAGTCTAGCTGCTCAATCCAAGGATCGCACTAAGGAGGCCGGACAGGCCTATAGATTGATCTAACAGGGAGTTCTCACGAGAGGCCTGAAACCGTCTGATCAGACTCAGCTGTGTGCTCATAAATGACCCTCAGTGAGGGGAGCACCTGAGTCTGCCGGGTAACCCCCAGCTGTTGGCTAAACTACCATAGGTTCTATTCTGTAAATAACTGGTAATAGAAAGTGCCTAACCTTGGGAACTTCGCCTTCAAGGAGGCCCAGAGAGGCCTACTACCTGATAGCAAGTTTTTCAAGGAGGCCTAGGGGAGGCCTACCACCTGATAGCAATTCATGCCGGCTGCCAGAGCATCCACACTCGCCTTTATTGAGGCCTAGAGAGGCCTACCACCTAAAAGCAAGCCCTCAGGGAGGCCTGGTGAGGTCTACCACCTGGTAGCAAGTTTACAACTGACTGCTATGAAACCCTGACAGTTAGACTACTGGCTGACTAATAAATACCCATCACCGATGGAGACTCGTCCTCAGGGATGCTTCGTAGAGTCTACTAGATGGTAACAAGTCTTCACAAAACCAAAGTCTTTGGGAAGCATATCACACCAATTCACACAAACTGGGGCTGCCCACAGGAGGCCTCTTAAAGGGTAACTAAACCCCTGCTCAGAGCTTAACTCCACCCACTGGCAATTTTTGAAAAATGCTGGAAAAGTGGGCAGAGCCCAGCGGAGACAGAGGGGACGAACCGGGGGCGGGGCTGAGCGGAGGCTGTGCACCTGAGACCCGCAGTGACGAGTTGATTGACAGCTGTCAGACTCGCGAGTCGCAAAGATGGAGAATGACTGGAGTGACGCCAGCTTTGCAACAGAGCGGTCATTTCTCCTACCTTCACCTGAAGTGGAGGAGGGTGGATTGTCTGTAGACACAAACCCGGAGCCTTATCAATGCGAGTCGCTGCTCAAACTGCGTTAACTCCCGATGCCGACGATGCTAGTGAAGCAGCCGCGCAAGAGAACTGACCTAATCTATCTTTTGAAAATGGGTTTGAAAGTGCGTCCCATGTATGAAAATTATCTGTACACATGACGGGCGGCAATAATATCGCAAGAAAAGCCTGACGTGTACTGACAACTGCATTATTTAACCGCATTTTCTTCAATACAATGTTAAAGCAAGGGTCAAGTCAGTTTCATTCATAATGTTTCTACTTCATGTAATATGACAGTTCATACTGGAGTGAAGCCGTTCTCATCGTGTGATTGGGGGAAACATTTCTGAGGGCGTGGTGAGCTCGCGCTAGGGGCGCGGATAGTGAGCCGTTGGAGGTACCATCCTACGTCACGATGTACCACAACGTCCAATAGGAAAATTCAACTGCAGTAGCCACCGTTCAACCTTAATGCTGCGTTCACACCAAACGCGAATTGAGCGTCAAAATCGCGTCTACCGCGTCTAGTTTCACGCGCGAACATTTTGAATGCATTCGCGCGTCTGCAGAGAATTGAACGCGCGTAGAAATCGAGCGTTTGAAGCGGAATTGACGCGCGTTCAAGGCACTCCAGGAGAAATATGTCATAAAACACCACTCTGCCTCTTTTCATTTTCATTAAACATATATATTAAGCATTAATAGCCACACAAATGTGGTCCAGGCAACTCCTACATTATCTTCAGTACATGTATATTTAAATATCCTTAAAATATAAAGTTATTAAACTTCTCTTTGCCCTCAGTCAAAACGATTTGGCAGACAACAAATTATAGATTCATGAGAGCAAAGCTCGGCCGTTAGATCTACACAAAACGAACCACTACAGGACATCAGAGCCAGCGGCAGACGCCAGAAGGACTGGCCGAGGAAAGGCTGCCTTCGCCGGGGTTATGAGCAGTGATTGCCCGGTGATCGCCTGGATCTCACAACTCCAAAAACACAAGATTATTTTTTTTAAATAGGCGCTCTCTTTATAAATAAACCACAGATTTGAGCTTTAAACAACTACATTCCCACCTGAAAACGTCTTAAAACTACATTTTGTGACACAATAGTACTGTTTTTAATTTATTCAGGGTTTCTCATACAAGTCACTTTACCACGTGACAGCAGCGAGCAGGCTCCTGATTGGTTAACGCGGCGCGAATTGACGCCAAAGTTCAAATTTTTCAACTCGGGCGTCAGACGCGAATTCGCTTCAAACGCGTGAATGCACAAAAGCACCATTCGCGTGTAACGCGCGTATCGCGCAAGACGCTCAATTCGCGTCCAATTCGCGCCATTCACGCGAACTGGACGCGCGAATGAAGCGGATTCGCGTCCTTCGCGCCGCGCGTAACGCGCCTTCCGCGCCGCGGGACCTCCAGACGCGCGTCAACGCGCCTTTCCATTGACTTAACATTGAAATCACTCGCGCCTGACGCTCAATTCGCGTTTGGTGTGAACGCAGCATAAGAGAGCAGCACTTTGGTGGTTTTACACCATATTTTATAGAATTAAAACACTTTATACTCAAATGTCAAAACATTTACTCGAATCAATGAACAGCATTAATAAAGCCCCAGTATTACAGATCATTAACTAAACAAAGTTGGTGTAGGGTTAAGTTACCCTTTAAGGCTAGCTACCTGGTCGCAGCTGCTATGCATGTCCCCCAGACAGAGAAAAGAAACTCTCACATGAGAGGAGGCTGACAACACAGGGATGGTATATGAGCTCAAATTCACGTAGTGAACAGCCAGAGGTGACAGTGCCTCAGCAACGCACCTCCATCATCCCAAACAGCCTTGGCCAACTAAACCAGCATACCCAACTGAAGCTCCAGCGTCAGTCTCTAGTAAACACACTCTAGAAGAGACAAACTACTCTAACCTGAGGTGGCTAAGGGAACCGAAGACACATAGTAAAACAGCCCCAAGCAGTAGCAAACACTCCATTCTCCCAGAAGGGCATTCCACCGCTTAGTACTCCGCTGACATTACAGTGGAAATGAGCGGCGGCCTCAACATAACTCTCGCCATGAGAGGAAGCCTAAGTTTACATACATATCCACAACATGAGCGGTGGCCTGCCCGTGAATCCTCAAAAGGGGAAAGCCAACACATACACAGTAAAATCCCCAGTGTTAAATTAACACTGCTCAGAGCACATATGGTCCCACTCTACAGAGTGTTAAAGTAACACTGAATCAGTGTTAAAGTTAATGAGATAATTAAGATATTAATTAAGTGATGATTGACCATTAGTGATGAACACCTGATGATAATGAGCAGAATCACAGAAGATAAGAGAAAAAAGAAAAACACAAGAACTACGACTGACTATAAAAAAGACATTCAATCTCTGAAGATCTCAGCAGAGGAGGATTAAACAACTCCACAAACAGCATTATCAGCTTCACACATTAATAACCAGACTGACTTTATGTCTGTTATATGTCTACAGAAGCTCTTATTGAGGTTTAGATGTTGATGTTTTATTGAAAATAATAGTTTTGTTTGAAGTCACCATCATGGTGATCAGTGTTTACTTTAGTTGGGCTCTTGACCCTTGAGTTGTTATCATTGTTTATTTCTCTGGCTGCTGTAACTGTTTGATATGGTGAGAACAGCAAGAGAAACTTGATGCCTGTTGTTTATGATACAGTTGTTATCATCATATAGTGCCTTATTTGCTGATCTCCTGAGAGTCAATGATTATAGTAGCCTTGTGACTCTACAGTGGAAGAGCCAGCAATGTTTTCATCAGAAAAACTAAACAATTATCAAAAAAAATTTAGATACATTTTGTACTCCAGTTTAATAACACACACAATAAGCACTTCTAACTCCTGCGAGTATTACTCACACACAGACATCAAGAATCAGCCTATGTATCTCAACAATGGTGACATGCTTCATGCCGCAATGCATTCTGGGTGCATTAAGCAAAACTCATCTATGGCTCCCAGAATGCATTGTGGCATGAAGTATGACCATTGTTGAGATTCATAGGCTGATCCTTGATGTCTGTGTGTGAGTTAATCTCGCAGGAGTTAGAAGTGATTAGTGTACAATCGGTTGCAAAACTTATTAAACTTTTCTAATTAAAACACTGCTGGATCTCTTCTAGAATCACAATAAAAAAAGTTAATAGTATATTGTTCCTACTCAGTCATAAGATCAATTAATTAAATCACTACACAATGATCATATTCTTATCACTGAGCAGCCGACAGCATCTGATTGTGTTTTCTCTTGCTTTTTTTGCCATAACAAACTCAGTTACAGCAGCCAGAAAAACACTAATGTTAAAGTCATCAAACTGCCCAACTAAAGAAAACACTGATCACCATGATGGTCACATTAAAAACTAACAATTTTCAAAACAAAATCAAACAAAAAATCTGTTAATTCTCAGTAAGAGCTTCTGTAGACGTCTGACAGAAATAAAGTTAGTCTGGTTAGTAATGTGTGAAGCTGGTAATGCTGTTTGTGGAGTTGTTTAATCCTCCTCTGCTGAGATCTTCAGAGATTGAATGTCTTTTTTATAGTCAGTCGTAGTTCTTGTTTTTCTTTTTTCTCTTTTCTTCAGTGATTCTGCTCATTATCATCAGGTGTTCATCACTAATGGCCAATCATCACTTAATTAATCTCTTAATTATCTCATTAACTTTAACACTGATTCAGTGCTACTTTAACACTCTGTAGAGTGGGACCATATGTGCTCTGAGCAGTGTTAATTTAACACTGGGGATTTTACTGTGTACTCACACACACAGCCCACAATTCAGGGTGCTGTATTCAGCCACCTACAGGGGAAACTTTCAGTTAACTTCCTCCTTCCTAACGGTTTACATAAAACCATACTCTTTACAGGGAACGAAGGTCTGTAAGAAATACATACCTTTAGTGTTATCCACACAAAAATAGACCAACCCATCTCACCAGCGGCGTGTAGAGGGAAGACTCACCACACAGTTTTCATATGACCGCGTTGTCTATCGCCCTTGCATGCCTGAAAGCGGCGATCTCACTAACCAAGCCAAAGCGGGCCATCAGAACATAGTTCCACTCATCATAGGCCCACCTCAGGCCTGATGTAAGAAGTGCCTGGGGATAACATGGAAGATTAAAATGGAAGAAGGAGAGGGCTAAGATATAAAACGCCCTCAAGGGAAGTGATCCATCACCAATGCCGACCGCGTTTGTCCTGGATCACCTCCCTCAGATCCTTCTTCCAGCAGGAATCCCGTCTCCTCTGAGCCTTACTCCTCCACGAAGGAGGCTCACGAGAGGAGACGCTAGCCCTCTGGTCCTGCCTAACGCCCTTGGGCCGTGAAGGACCAGGCCCGTCTGCCTGCGTGTTGAAGCGGATCACAGTGGTATGAATGCCTTAAATGCAGCTGAGCGCGCCTTCGCATCCCTGAACTTCCCAACCACCGCATCCACGGAAGTGCCGAAAAGTTCAGACGGCGAAACTGGTGAATCGAGGAGAAAGACCTTCCTTTTATATGCAATTCAAATACATAAATCTTATGTTTAGGCATTATTTTTTTGTGTGTGTGTATCAAAGTGATAGAGTGAAGGCTGGCCCGTGTGGTCCGATCAAACAGACCAGCTACTGGAGCTCAGATTACTCAAGAAGTTAATGCTGGTTCTGATAGAAAGGTGTCAGAATACTCAGTGCATTACAGTTTGTTAAGTATGGGGTCTAGTGGAGTCCATGCCTTGACGGATCAGGGCTGTTTTGTCAGCAAAAGGGGGACCAACTCAATATTAGTTCATAATGTTATACCTGATCGGTCTACATAGCAACTCAGAGGTATATACAGAAACAGATTAAAAGACAAATACAAATAGATAATTATGTATATAAACAAAAAATTGAGGCATCTCTTTCATGTGGCAATTCCTGATATGCCTAGCAGGGCATTAAAAATATGACCCATGTTCGGTTACACTTTATTTCGATAGTCCACTTTAAACATTCTACTAACTATAAGTAACTTTGCAACTAACTGTCATTAGAGTATTAGTTGACTGTCAGTAGACTGGTAGGTCATGGTTAGGTGTTAGGGTTCGGGTTAGTAGAATAAGTTGAATTGTAGTTGCCAAGTTACTTATAGTCAGTAGAATGTCTAAAGTGGACTATCAAAATAAAGTGTTACCAAATGTTCCCTATAAGGGAAGAAGCGCACAGCCTCTGGTGTTACAAGGATGTGAGGAGCTAGAGATGGCCAATCAGCTCAACTCATATTTCTGTTGTTTTGACAGAGGAGATGGAGATGCTGTCCCAGTGATGACACCATCATTTACGACAAAATCTCCTGCTGGATTGTATATGAATGAAATAGAGGTTAGTCAGATTTTTAAGAAATGTTTTCAGATTTTTCCACGCTCAAAATGGCTTAAATCACCTTTCTTTCCCATTCCGACATTCAGTGTGGAGTTCAGGAGATTGTCTTGACCAGGACCACACCCCTAAATGCATTGAAGCAACTGCCATGTGATTGGTTGATTAGATAATTGCATTAATGAGAAATTGAACAGGTGTTCCTAATAATCCTTTAGGTGAGTGTATATATATATCTTATATACTAACTTACTAATATATATATATATATATATATATATATATATATATATATATATATATATATATATATATATATATATATATATATATATATATATTAGTGGTGGGCATAGATTCATTTTTTTAATCTAGATTAATCTCACTGTAATCTTGGAATTAATCTAGATTAAAATGGCTCATTTGAATTCTGCCGAAGGCATTCAGAATATGTGTGCTCGTAAGTGATCGTTTGTCTTTTCGTAGTTTGAATAATAAATAAATTCTGTCCCTTTAAGACCTGACGCATGCATGGATCCCAAACACTGTTCCTGTTAGCTGGTTACGCTGTGTTTACGTTAAAACTCACCAAGATGGGCATTGAGACATTTTTGAGTGTATTTGACCATTAAAAAGATGGAAAAAGGCGCTCATTTTTGCACTTGTATGTCAGAGGCAGCTTTATTACGGTATGTGTGTGTACGCTTCAAATGCGAGCGCGAAATCTGCGGGAATTAGTAGAATTAACGTTATGTAATGTTCGGCTGAGGTTCCAAGTCTAACTAAAGGAGTTGTACCTTGTAATTTATCTACATTTCAGGGGGAGGGATTATACAGCAGGGGAGGAGACACTCTGAACAATACAATGCAAATGTTGTATAGGTAAAAGGACACACCCTACTATGAGAGCCCTACCAGTCCCATTGAATCAGCATAACTATTCGCATGCTGATACTGGCCAGGAACTCCAATTCCAAGAGCCATCCCAGAGCCATTAAAGACAAATGGTGCTCATTTTACTTACAATGAAGAGAACAGGAACTGGCCGGGAAGAGACAGGTTTTGGGAAACCCGCCCAGACAGAGTATCACTAATCCTAATCCCAATCAGCCAAAAGATATTGTGCTCTGAGCTTATTATGCTGAATGGTCAGGAGGTGCCTAAAGACAAAAGACTTAATGTCTCCAACCCATGGGCTGATTAACTTGATCATGTTAGAATGTAGTCAATCTTTACCTTAAACTGTACCACAATATATTTCAAACATTAATACATTTGTAATCTTACAGTGTCAACTCGCTGTTGGTCGGAGAGGAGAGCGCAGCTGGTATCGATACTGTAGAAAATGAATATCGTATCGTTTCAGATATTTCAGTATCGATACATAGCGAAATATCGATATTTTCGACAACACTAGTAGGCATACACACAGGTTCGAAGACTCGTTCTCTCGCCCCCTTGAGTGCAATTCGGCTAGGTATACATCCGCGCTAAAATATCAAGGTGAAAGTCCTCATAGCTTGCGTAGTATAGACCCAGCTCCCAACCCAACTTTGAGAATATAGATTAACGGCGATATTTTTTTATCGCCCGATAAGAGTCTCAAGTTAACGCAGCACGTTAGCGCCGATAACGGCCCACCACTAATATATATATATATATATATATATATATATTATTGGCATATAATAATATTATATCCCTTGGCATATATACTGCTAATAGTTACTGATACAACATTGGATAGATCACTGTTTTGCATTTGTTTTTGTTATTGATGGAATTCCCAGTGGGACCATTCCCTGGAAACACTAGTGAACGTCCGCCACTGACCACAGAAATCTGAGTGTAAATGTGGTCCGTGAAGCAAAGCTTGACACCACAAGATGAACATAAACACCCCACAACTGGGGTTTCTGTTGAGCGCTGAGCTGGTCTTTAATAGCCACATGGGCCCTCTGAGGTGATCATGGCTGGAAAATATCACATGTCTGTCCAGGGCTATGTCATAACATGCTCTGCCCGCTACATACTAATCCATTTACACACACTCATGTACTATACACACAGTTGCTGGTGTTGTTTCAAAAGAGCTTTTCATACTGAGATGATCTCCATTACAAATGAGACACGATATCTGAAACACTCAATGTTTACAAAAAAAAATTTCAGGTCCCCTGTTGGTCATGCTTTAAATCATGTTAAAATCAAGTAAAAACGAGAAAAAAAAACTTTTTATGCAAAAATACTTTTGAGCAAGTGGGGACCTACAGGTGTGTGTGTTGGCGGCAGTGGCTCAGTGGTTCATGTAGGTTGTCTACAAACCGGAAGGTTGGTGATTCGATCCCCGTTTCCACCTGACCAAGTGTCGAGATGTCCATGAGCAAGACACCTAACCCCAGCTCCCTACGAGCTGGATGGCGTCTTGCATGGCTGACACCGGCATCGGTGTATGAATGGGTGAATGTGAGGCAATGTGTAAAGCGCTTTGGATGGCCATGGGTCTGTTGAAAGCGCTATATAAATGCAGTCCATTTAGATCCTGTTAAAGACCTGTTGTGCGTGTGTGTGCGTGATGGGAAAAGACTGCAGGAATTAGAAACAAAGATACAGTAGACACTTTGACCCCTTAAAAGTCAGGAGAAGGAATCCTAGACAGTCAGTATGGAAAGATCCATTTGTAAAGGAAACTGTTAAGAGCTCTGTTACATACAAGAACTGCCACCAAAGAAAGCCCCCCTTCACTCCTGCATCCGTAAAGATTGTGCCTGTTGGGACAGATTTGTTCTCCATCACTTCAGGAAGGCTGAGACTGATGTTATCTCTAAAATGGGGTATTATGTTAGAAAGATCTCACTCTTATGTGCCTATCATTGAAAGAAGTGTGATGTACCTATATACAGTATGTAGAGAAAACTCCAAATATGGGATTTTTGACTTGAAACTTGTTATTTTTAAAGGGGATGTCTAATGCTATGTCATGCATTCTGACTTATTTGCACTGTTAAAGAGTTGATTCCCATGCAAAAAAAAATTGGTTGGACGTATGAAGTATTTCTGTGGCAAATAAACTCAGGATTTCTTCATAAATTTCTTTATTGCATGATTTCATAAAGTGCGGAAAATCCTTGTATGGGCACTTCTCCCGGATGAGCACGCACACACACATCAACAAGATCTGTCTTTTATAAAAGCGCTATATAAATGCAGTCCATTTACCATTTATATATAAAACTTTTTGCCATAAAGCACGTTTGGGGCCCTGCCAGGCGCGACCATTTGCTGTTGTAGGACCTTTGAAATAACTGAAATCATTGAGCGAAGTGAAAACTGTAATGTGGTCGACAGACCTGGAACCACTTTAGCGCCTTATAACTCTCCCCAACCAATCAGAATCAAGCATTCAAGCATTCACTGTTACAGAAGAAAATTCTGACAAGTGTCAAAAAAGGCTAAATTAAATTGTTTATGTTTCTGTATTTCAGAACACTTTTAAGAAGTAACTTTTATAGGAACTGTATGTGGTTCCTCTCAAGGTTTCTTCTTCACCATCTCAGAAAATATTTTCTTTTACTGTCACCTTTGATTCAGAGGTTTGATTTGGAAGTGTATTGTGAACAATTTGCTACAAAATTCTTTAAATTGAATTGAAAACTGGACTAGACTGTTCAAACAAAATGATCAAAATAGACTTTCTCAAGCAGTCAAACTTGTTTTTCTGTAAAGAAAAAAGAAAAGAAAAAATGAATGCTGGACAGCCTCTGAATTCTTTCCTTTGTCCATGTTCCATCAAAGCTGGGCTGTTGATCTTATAAAAACCCTTGAGTACTCGCCTTTTCTTCTTTTTTTAATCTAAACAAATATGTCAACCATTAGATGAGAAATATTCTGGAGAAAAGATGTTTATGCAGTTTTAAGGGGTATGATAAAACAAGCAACAGCCTCTGCAAATTACAACTTCATCATTCCTGTTTTAAAGGCAAAGGTTACTTTCCCAAAAAAAGGAAACATTTTGGCTTTTAAAAAACATATACACTCTCAGAAAAAAAGGTACAGTGGAGGTACAATTTTGTTCCTCAGAGTTTGGATCCAACCCTGAAAGATATCTATAGAAGCTCTTATTGAGAATTAACTGAGGTTTAGATGTTGATTTTATTGAAAATATGTGGTCACCATTATGGTAATCAGTGTTTTATTTAGTTGGGCAGTTTGACTCTTGGCTTTTTATGTGAGTTTGTGGTTTTTGTTACAGTTTTAACAAAACACATAATATCTTCAAATCAAAAGAAGCCATAAACAAACATTATCATGAAGAAAAATGTTTGACTAAACTCATCACTGACAAAAAAAATATTAATAAATTATATTCACCAACAATACTTTCCTGCCACAGATCAGATATTCTGACTTTTAAATACATTCTAGGGGGAAATGTATTCTAGGATTTTTAATCTCAACAATGGTGACATACTTAATGCTGCAGTGCATGCTGGGAGCCATGAGTTTTATACTATGGTGGCTTAGTAGGGTTGGAGCTAAACTCTGCAGGACATCAGCTCTCTAGGTCCGAACTTGCCTACCCCTGACTTATAGGTACAAAAATGTACCCTTAAGGGTACCACCCCAGTGACGATCACTTGTACCTTAAAAGGTACAATTTTATACTCTTTTTTTGACAGTGTATGTTCAAGTTTGTTATTGGGCTTATGAAAACTGCACAAAAAATATATAGTGAATTGATGTAAAGAACTATAACTATTGCCTAAATAGTTTATAATCAATAGTGAACAAAAAGTATATTAAACAGTATATCTTAGTACTGTAATGTATACATTTTGAGTCTCTCTTGTTCTGTTTTGCAGCTTGTTTGTCTCAATTTGATGATGATAGGAATACTTTGGAAAGTGAGAAGCTGCTTGTGTCGTTGGACTGACAGATGGAAAACCGAGGCAAGTTTCACAGGAAGTATTTGGTATTCAGAGAAGTATAATAAATTCAGCACTGACTATGTGAATGTTCTGTTGAGACTATCCATCACGCTAGAAACTGAAAGTTAAAAGTCAAAATTATAACACAACTGTTTCACATCTGTTTCAGTGATGTGATTTAAACTCAACCATCATTTTCACAATGCAACAGTCTGAACTGAACGTTCAGTAAATAGCCTTATAATCTATAATTTTAAGTAGTTTTGAAGCAAGTGAGTTCTGCATTTTATGTTGCATTAAAAATCTCGTTCAAGAAACACATTAAATACAAATGTGTCATATTTACACACAAATGTCCAAAAAAATCCAAAACTTGAACCTGTAAGTATTTGAAGAGGTCCTTCTTGGGAAGACCTAGAGATGCTAAATGGACGCTTGGGAGCTAAATGTCAGACCCACCCAAATCAGCGGTGTGAACTCTCTTCTCTTGTACAGCTGTGGCTCCACAACCACTGCAAGCCAGCACATCTGGGAAGCTTCTGAGTCCGTGCAATCTAGCGGCTGGAACGCATAAAAACTGCACACCAGCCAAAGCTGGATCAAGCCAGCATGCCAGACATTATTAGACAGACCTTTGAGCATTTTGATGTTGGTGTGTAGCTTTAGCAGGGCAAAAGCAAAAGCAAAGCATTCCAGTGGCATCAGAACATCAGGAAAGCTGTGAGCGGTTTTGCCAGCGCTGGCTGGGTAGCATGTGAAAGTGTTCCAAAAGGATACGTAATGTACGCGCGAGCGATAAATCGTGCCTTCTTCATGGCCGTGTGGACGTTTGGTGTGGACAACAGGTCAATGAGTCTGACTGTGATATCATTTGCACTCTCTGCACAGGAAACAGACATTAGTTGCAGTATATTTATGTTTGCTGATGAAAACAAAAAAACAATACAAAATGATTCTCCGGTCTTTTATTTCTCATTACTGGCTCAGCATGAACCAACCAACACAGATAAGGGTCTAAATATTTATTTAATCATAGAGTTTACAGAGTGATTCCAGATTATTTGCTTAACTCACACAGAAACATATTGTGTACACAATATTGGTCGGTTCATCCTGAGCCAGTGATGAGAAAAGGAACAGGCTGTATATTAACATTTTATATTGCTTTTTATTTTGGGTGAACAAAGTAAATTAAGTTTGAGTAAAAGTACAGATACCCTAATAAAATATTACTCCAGTAATAGTATTAAGTACTACTTTTCAATACTAGATTTGTTTATGTACTTAATTATTTAGTGTAAAAAGTACTGATTTATGAATGTTTATTTATTTAGCAGTTTTATACTCCATCCTACTGCTCAAAACACATTGGGGTTTGTGGAGGAGGTGTAATGTATAGACACACAGATAGAGCTTAAACAGGTTACAGCTCAGTCTGACATCATTATAAATTATTAAGAATTTTCACTCAAAAAAATTGTTGGATTTACTTCAACAGGTTCCACGTTACTGGGTTATGTCGCATTTAATTAACATTGTTTATTTCATTAAACGTAAGTGTTTTATATAAGGTTAATTCAATTCAGTTTAAAATTCTTAATTTTGTCCAAAACTATTAAGTTCAATTGTTCTAAAATTAATATCAAACAAAATTCAAAACAAGTAATCCAGTTTAACTCATTATTTTTATTTAGTGAAATACAATTGTTACCCAATTTACAAATGTTATCTAACAAGAAAACCTTTTACAACATTTTACATCCATGGCATGCCCAAAGTAGTTGTTTTTTTTTAAATTATTAAAACAACTTTAATTGTTGCTAGCAGGTCCTCACCCCAAGCACTACACTTCACCACAATTGTAACCTCCAAAAACACTAACATAACAGAAACTCTTTATATAAAATATAAAATAAAAGAACATTAACAAGTCTCCCCATTTTCAACATTTTATTTCAATGTTTACTCCGTATCCAGTCCTGTGAAACCACCTCTGAGACAGCATGTGATCCCAAATTGACTTCCGTGGCTTATTGCGCTTGAACGGTCAAATACACACAATTATGTGTCAAAATGACCATCTTGGCGAGTATTGGCGTCAGTTGTACACTCCTGGGAAAAAACTAAATGGGCCAAACCCAAAATGGATAAACACTAAGCTTTTAATTGTCTTAACCACAAATTATTGGTCAGGAAACTAGCTAAATTTAATCAAATACACAACTTGAAAAAGCCATTGCTGTCTCAGAAAAACGACAAAAATAAGTTTTTGGCAGAATTTGGGAAGTTGTGTGTGGAGTGATGAATCACGGTGAAACATGAGTCGCATGGTGATGCTCCAGAGCGTTGTCTTCGAAAATCTGCTGAGAAATATAATAATAAATGCATCTCTACCATGGAGGAAAAGTGTCATTGTGTGGGAAGCCTATAGCTGCTGGCATTGGTGAGCTACTTCACTGCGAAAAGTCATTTAATGCTTTGGAGGACAGGAGAATATTGCAGAATGGCTTGCTTCCCACAAATGAAAAGTTGATATGTAAAGAGTAATGATCAGATGTTATTTTTGCTCCGTCCCAAATTGCAAAGACAACCAAGAAGTGCCTTGAGAAGTCCAACAGGCTCATGTTTTGGCTTTGTCAGAGTCCATTTTTGAACCCTATATGGTGAATATTTGGTCTCACATTAAACTCAAAAGAACTGGCAGACATTTTTCAACTACTCATGATCTATAGTCATTGGCAGTCCCACCCAATTTTAATTGTGCCCCACCCAATAAATAGTTAATCTTTTTCCAAAAAGATGTATGAAATAATTTAATAAGTGATAATAATTATAATTAAAATCAGTAGTTTTCCCTCTCCCTATAGGTGCTTTTCACACGCTTGTCAAAATGAAAAATCAACCATTCTGCGTTAGTTCAGGCAGGCCATGTTGTCAAGCTCCGCTATCAGCGGCTTGGAAAATGTCCAACCCTGCCCATATCAGCTGATCCGATTCCTATGCACTTAAAGGGTTTGTTCACCCAAAAATGAAAATTCTGTCATTAATTACTCACCCTCATGTCGTTGGACACCCGTCAGACCTCCGTTCATATTCGGAACACAAATGAAGATATTTTAGTTGAAATCTGATGCTGAGAAAGGCTTCACACAGGCCTCCATTGGCATTCAGTACATTGACACTTCCAAGATCCATGAAAGGCACTTAAAACGTCGTTACAAAGTCTATCTCACCACAGTGGCTCTACAATAATCATACAATGCGACGACAATAGTTTTTGTGCGCAAAAAAAAATCAAAATAACACCTTTATCCAACTTGTTCTCGACTTCCGTGTATGCCTCCACGACGCATGCGCGAGAATATGACGCAAATCCGGCGTTCGGACACATGACCCAGAAGCGATTTGTTTACGAGCAGAGGAAGACGCGCGTGTCTAAGCTGTTGGATTCTACATTGATCGTGCTTTAGGTCTCGGCGTAGTGCTCAAAATGGGGCTTAAGTGTGTATTTCATCGATTCCCGAACGCTACGTCATATTCTCGCGCATGCGTCGTGGAGGCACACACGGAAGTCGAGAACAAGTTGGATAAAGGTGTTATTTTGATTTTTTTTTGCGCACAAAAACTATTGTCGTCGCATTGTATGATTATTGTAGAGCCACTGTGGTGAGATAGACTTTGTAACGACGTTTTAAGTGCCTTTCATGGATCTTGGAAGTGTCAATGTACTGAATGCCAATGGAGGCCTGTGTGAAGCCTTTCTCAGCATCAGATTTCAACTAAAATATCTTCATTTGTGTTCCGAATATGAACGGAGGTCTTACGGGTGTCCAACGACATGAGGGTGAGTAATTAATGACAGAATTTTCATTTTTGGGTGAACTAACCCTTTAATTGGCAACTCTCAAACCGCCTTACTTTAGCGCAGCTTCAGTTCAGTCTGCCTGCTTGGCTGATTCGGCTGCATTCTGCTTTGCAACCCACCTCCACCCCAGCTCCTCCTTAAACTGTGTTTCAATTAATCAATGTCATTCTGTTGTCATTCTCAAAGGGGGATTTACGCTGCCCTCCCAGATTAAAAATATAAATAAATGGGAGGTTGTCCCTACAAGCTGCTGCTGTTCCCAGTTTTGGCTTTTCATGGAGCTCATGTGAAAAGGATTGGGAATTATAACAGAGCCATATCGCCAAATATACAATGTTTGTCTATGGTGTTTTTGACTTAAGTGGACCGGACTGAACTATATTTTTATGGTGTTTTTATGTCTTTCATTATAAATAAAATACTACTGTCGTAAACTCTGTCATTCTACATCAGGGGATGCATCGCACGTGCATTTGTTGACATGACACTATGATAGCCCTGAACACTGCAGGAGTTCACATGCGTGTTCTGCTTGCGTCGCGTGTGAAATGTCTTCATCCCAGGTACAGTGGCACATGGTTCAGCATGTCATATGAATATAATTTCATTGGTTTTATTTTTTTCAAATGCCAAATGATCGCGATGCTCACGTTTACAAGCCAGCGTCATTATAGTAGCCTAGTCTATTGGTTACCGTTTTACAGAATCTATATGATACTTCAATTCAGTGTTTGAGTGGTAGGAAATAACCATATATCGTCAATATTAAAATATCAAGCTACCATAGATTAATCTGCAAATTTGAAAAATCGATTTGCATTATAGCTTCAGGCAAGACAAATAAACCAATATCACAGACATGTTAGGTATCCTAAAATATGATTTTGTACGTCTTACGTATTTACTTGCAAGAATGAAGCCCCTCCTCCTTCAGCTCACGCCAACGAGCAAACGCTGCCCAATGTTGATCCTCCTGCCTTTAATCCCATCACTTTCTCCTTTCCTCCTTTTGCTTTCCTCCGACAAAACCTTTGCTTTCTTATTTTTCTGTGCTGCTTTGGCCATGACTATAACATTCGGCAAACAAACGATAGTTGGGCTCGCACGTCTGAATTTAAGGAGGGTGGTGGTGGAAGTGACGTATATGCCGTAAAGCAGTCGAATTTTGTAGTTCTTTTTTTTCTCGGGTTACTAGTTTAAAAGTACGATTAAAAACGATACAGACCCCGTCAGGCTATGGCAGACGTGTCATTCAACCTATTGTAAGTCGATGTATCATCACAAGAGGTTTGAAAATATATTATAAAGGTTGAAAAGTTACCTAGTGCTGCTTTAAATCACCTTCTAATAAGATAATCAACCTCACAATGGAAAATCTGTGAAAAAAAACGTGGAGTGTTATTGAAACAGTGTTGCTGTGCTGTTGAGTAATTCATAGAGTGCAAAAGGGTTTTTCTCAAGCATGCAACAAGGACAAGAAAGATACTCAGTGCTTAATTAAAACGATACACTCACATCAACTATTGATCATTATGATTATTTGAAGTGTCAACAAGACTATAATAAACAGTTACAGCCAGACTGGAGGCTTATGGAAAAGAATTGGAAAGACATTTATTGACTCGACTGGTAAACAAAACTATTTCAAATGCAATATCAAAAGGATATTTCATCATCATTCATGAAAATGCTTCGATGATAAACTGAGCTGTCATGGAAGAAGGCTGTTTGATGTTTCCAGCTCTCCAGTCTTTCCCAAACACTCTCTTTACACTGTCTTGCCACTTTCCCATGATTCTGCAATGTGTCTTGCTTCAAGCTAACAGCACTAAAATCTCTGAGAAATCTCATGCACAGGGACGGAGACAATACAACTCTGTGTTTGTTGCTGGAAATGCTCAAAGTCTCTGATCCACTGGGGTCTTAAATGTTTTAGCCATGCTTGTGATATTATACAGACATTATGCATGTGTCCGTGAGAAATATTAGAAGGTGAAAGGTCTGGAAGAGCTATTTATTATCTCAGGTATAGGCCTATGTCTGGAAACTTTTTAAGCTGCAAGACGGTTTGCTAATTCTCAGTGTGAAGGCTGTTCCACAAAGTGTTCGGGGCTACCTCACTTTGGTTTAATTGATCAGGCATTGACAGCTGAAGTGAATAACACTGATTATCTCTTCATCACGGCACCTGTTAGTGGGTGGGATATATTAGGCAGCAAGTGAACATTTTGTTCTCAAAGTTGATGTGTTAGAAGCAGGAAAAATGGGCAAGCGTAAGGATTTGAGTGAGTTTGACAAGCGCCAAATTGTGATGTCTAGATGACTGGGTCAGAGCATCTCCAAAACTGCAGCTCTCCCGGTCTGCAGTGGTCAGTCTCTATCAAAAATGCTCCAAGGAAGGACCAGTGGAGAACCGGCCACAGGGTCATTGGCGGCCGAGGCTCATTGATGCACGTGGGGAGCGAAGGCTGGGCTGTGTGGTCCGATCAAACAGACGAGCTACTGTAGCTCAGATTGCTCAAGAACTTAAAGGGTTAGTTCACCCAAAAATGAAAATTCTGTCATTAATTCCTCACCCTCATGTCGTTCGACACCCGTCAGACCTCCGTTCATCTTCGGAACACAAATGAAGATATTTTAGTGTAAAGCTGATGCTGAGAAAGGCTTCAGATAGGCCTCCATTGGCATTCAGTACATTCACACTCACAAGACCCATAAAAGGCTCTTAAAACGTCGTTACAAAGTCCATCTCACCACAGTGACTCTACAATAATTTTACAATGCAACGACAATAGTGTTTTGTGCGCAAAAAAAAATCAAAATAACACCTTAATTAGGGTTGGGTATCGTTTGGTTTTTTTTCGATTCCGGTGCCAAACCGATACTTTTAAAACGGTTCCGGTGCCTAAACGGTGCCTGAACCGATACTTTTTTTTTTTTAAAAGGCCACCAAACGAGGTGGATGACATTAAATGGCTTTTTATTTATTTATTTATTATTTAAATTGAACCATTTATTAAAAGTTTAATGTATACTTAAATGTATGAATATAAATAAATACAAAACACAATTTACTTATTTACAAATTATAATTGACATATTTACAAATTCACAGTAAAACCTAAGCCACCTAACCCAACTACAACAAGCCTAATATAACTCTAAATAACAGTTGCAATAATAACAGCAGTCGTCTGTATTCTTGCTCTGCTACAAACCAGCTTCGAGCTTCAGCTTTATTTTGAAATATGATCATATTCTCTGGCTAAATATTTTAGAACACATCGCCTTAATGTTTCCATGGTGACGCGTCATGTTTCTCACATGACACACAGCAGCCGCAATAGCGCTGACAGCTCAGCTGTATTGGGTTTATTTCGTTTTTTCTTTTTATTCAAAATATTCACAAACTTCTTAACTGTGTCACGAACTATCTGATGTTCAAATGTGTGAGTGAATGTGTGTTAGTTGATCTATAAAGCGCAATGGGCGGCGCCATGTTAGTTTGCGCCTCAGAATCGGATCTGTCGGATTTACAACACTTGAGTTCATTCTCGTCTCACGAAATACATGAAAGTGAACTGGAAGAAGAATAGAGTAAACTATATAGTTACTATATAATGTGCATTTATCTGATGTGAATAAAACACGTAACGTTAGTCAAATTATAACCGTCTGAAAGGATTGTCATTGCCGCTTTCATAGACATCAGTGTGTGTTTTTTGCTAGTACTTATGAACATTTAAATGTCTGAAACCTGAAATAAACATGATGTCGTTGAAAACACTGAATAGTTGTCATGAGTTGTGATGTGACCAGCGCTGAGCGTCTGTCTCTGGCTCAGCCAAAGCGCGAAAGCACGTTGGCACCGAAATGAGGAACCGAAATCTGCGTTCTGATTCGGTCCGGTACATACCGGTTATATAAGTACCGGTGCCATATTGGAACCGGATTTCGGTACCCAACCCTAACCTTAATCCAACTTGTTCTTGTCTTCCGTGTGTTCCTCCACGACGCATGCGTGAGAATATGATGCAGATCCGGCGTTCGGACACATGACCCAGAAGCGATTTGTTTACAAGCAGAGGAAGACGCGCGTATCTCAGCTGTTGAATTCTACATTGATCGTGCTTTAGGTCTCGGCGTAGTTCTCAAAATGGGGCTAAAGTGAGCATTTCATGGATTCCCGAACTCCGGCTCTACGTCATATTCTCGCACATGCGTCGTGGAGGAACACACGGAAGACAAGAACAAGTTGGATAAAGGTGTTATTTAGATTTTTTTTTGCGCAAAAAAACTATTGTCGTCGCTTCGTAAAATTATTGTAGAGTCACTGTGGTGAGATGGACTTTGTAACAACGTTTTAAGTGCCTTTTATGGGTCTTGTGAGTGTGAATGTACTGAATGCCAATGGAGGCCTATCTGAAGCCTTTCTCAGCATCAGCTTTACACTAAAATATCTTCATTTGTGTTCTGAAGATGAACGGAGGTCTGACGGGTGTCGAACGACATGAGGGTGAGGAATTAATGACAGAATTTTCATTTTTGGGTGAACTAACCCTTTAAGGCTGGTTCTGATAGAAAGGTGTCAGAATACACAGTGCATCTCAGTTTGTTTTGTATGGGGCGGCACAGCCGCAGATCAGTCAGGGTGCCCATGCTGACCCCTATTCAATGCCAAAAGTGCCAACAGTGGCACGTGAGCATCAGATCTGGACTACGGAGCAATGGAAGAAGGTGGCCTGGTCTGATAAATCACGTGTTCTTGTACATCACGTGGATGTCCGGGTGCGTGTGCGTCGCTTACCTGGGGAACACACTACTGTGATCATTGGCGTTTATTAGCCAAGTCTCTGATATACTTAAAGCAGGAGTGTCCTAAACTCGGTCCTGGGGGGTCACTGCAGAGTTTAGCTCCAGCTTGCCTCAACAAACCTGCCTGAAGTTTCTAGTATGCCTAAGACGTTGATTGGCTGCTCTAGGTGTGTTTAACTGGGGTTGGAGATGCCCTTCAGGAGCAGGACTGGACACCCCTGGCTTAAAGTGTGGAGCATTGAGTGTGTTTGACATGAAGTTGCTACTTAGACAGTAGAGCAGGGAGCAGTTATGTTTTGCAATAGATTGTTTCCTCTCTTAAACATCCCAATGCATCAGTTCAAAAGTTGAAGATACAGCGTGATCTTGACCGTCTCAGCAGTTCCAAAAGCAATGGGTTACTTTCTGGCTAAGCCGATGGAAAAAGTATGTGTTATTATATGCATACAGAAAGACTTTTGTTATATTTCACTAAATCTTTCCTGGAAGTAAAAGTGCAGAGAGCAAGAACACTATTGTTTGATTCTCTCAGAGGGGATTTATGCTATAGACTGATGTTTCCAATGACAAAAAGAGCTAATACGTCTCCTTAATAATGCGGTCATATTCCAATAAATGGAAAGCACGGAGGAATGCATTCTTCTAAGACAATACAATACAAAAAAAAAAGGCAATAAAGAATAATAGTGTCTTTAGAGTATAGTCTTACAACATGGGAAAATGTGCAAGGTTACCATTAAGCAGAACAAGATTGTATTGGGTATTATTGCTCATACAGAGAGTAAGAAAGTTTAACAACCCCCTGAAATAAATAAAAAAGTATACTTTGGTTACAGTTGTTGCAACATTGGCTCATTGTAGCTTTAACTTTTGAACTGATGCATAGCCTTCTTTCTCACTGCGTTCCTTGGTCTATCTACGGCCTTCCTAATTTTTGTGAGACCTTTCAACAATGAGATACTATTCATGTTTTGTAAGCTCCTGTCAGATGTCAGAAAAATCTGACAAGAACAGCTGAGATTTATTTGGAGCTCATCAGAGTCAGAGTTTGTACTGTTTCACATGAGTTTGATGATTAGTTCATTATGAACCGCCAAATACTCAATTATAAAAGGCTGTACACACGTATGCATTCAGATTATTTGTGTTTTTGTTTTTATCTTTATATTTTTCTCTGAAAAGTGTCACAGTTGTAATTTTTACCAAGGCTGTAATCATGTCTTGGGTTAGGGGGTTAGGGTCTTTTTATTTAAAGAAATTACATAATTAAAGGGATTTAAGGGAATAAATAAGAAATAAGACCGCTAATAGAAGTTCTAGGTCTAATTATAGCATGGGCATCGGAACCATTGACAAGACCCACCCACTTTTGACGACCAATGATATTGGACCCACTCACTTTTATCATCTCTAATTCAGCACATCTGTTTACCTACCCCTAACTAATAAACACTTATTATTAAACTCATGTTAGACGCTTTATTTCCACTTTTCTAATATTTTCTTCATTTTTATTGAAAAGAAATGCCTTTCCGATCTGATATGTGATGGGAAAAGGGAGTAGAGCGAGTTCGGCAAAAGGCAGATTCGAACCTTGAGTCGATTTGCATCAAAGCTTGATAGCATGCGTCTTAACTATTACAGCTGTAAAGGATACTGTGTTTTTCGTAATTTTTGGGCCAGACGTTTAGTGAACAAGGTGATGTGTTTGTACTTAATGTAAATGGCCTCTACTCCACACTGTAAAACCTAACAGTTGTATGTACTAAAAAAAATGAGTTCACTGCACTCAAATATTACAGAATGTTGTGTGGACACAATGACTGAAACAGAACTCAAACTGAATGAGTTCTAGAACATTTCTAGTTCCCAGCATGATAATTGGATAATAATTGTATTGTTAAGTGATTGGTGGTGACACCTGCTGATGGTAATGAGCAGAATCCC
Organism: Gobio gobio; assembly: GCF_949357685.1. Classification (NCBI taxonomy): domain Eukaryota; kingdom Metazoa; phylum Chordata; class Actinopteri; order Cypriniformes; family Gobionidae; genus Gobio; species Gobio gobio. The sequence continues at coordinate 42,922,416 of NC_137117.1, forward strand.
TGAAGGAAAGAGGAACACAAGAACTACAACCGACTTCAGACACAGCTTTAGATGAAATCAACTGAAGATAAAAGAAGACTAAATTAAATCTCTGAAGATCTCAGCAGAGGAGGATTAAACAACTCCACAAACAGCATTACCAGCTTCACACATTACTAACCAGACTGACTTTATTTCTGTCATTTCTGATATATTGAAAATAATAGTTTTGTTTGAATTCACCATGATGGTGTTCAGTGTTTGCTTTTGTTGGGATCTTGACCCTTGACCAAACATGTTTTGCTCTGGCTGCTTTAACTGTGTTTACGAAGCACATTTGTTATAGTAAGAAAAGCCAGGCGAAAACGTGATCAGCTGGTGTTGGTTGTTTTTTGCTGAGTATATTATCTTTATGTAGTGACTGAATCATTGATCTCATTCAGAGTCTACTGCTCTGTTTATAGAGAATTTTGTTACCATTTTTTCAAACTATTCATAATAAAACCTATGTGATTCTACAGCACAAGAGCCAGGTTTGTTGTGGTAATTGAACAATATGCAAGATTTAAATGAATAAAATGAATGCACTAAAGTTTTATATCTACAACAGTCTTCGGACACACACAGATATCAAGAATCAGAGTATGAATCTCAACTATGGTGATAAAAAAAAAATATTCAGATAAACAGATTTGAACACAACTTTGAACATAAAACAAGCTACAAAAACATCACAACAAACACAGCAAAAGTAAAAGCAAATAGTAAGAATCAAAGAAAATGAGTCACAATTCAGATGCATAATTTATTCATGCCGCAATGCATGCTGGGACCCATGAGGGAGTTTTGATTGGTGGTACCCAGCATGCACTGCAGCATGAAGCTTTTCATTGATTGTCACCATTGTTGAGATTCATACGCAGATTCTTGTTTTCTGTGTGTGTCTAAGTAATGTCATAGATTAAAACCCTTTGAGCATTACATGATTTTAAAATCTTGCATATTACTTAATAACCACAACAATGCTAGATATCGGACTGTTGAATTATGTAGCCACCATTATGAATAATACAAAAATTAACAACCCAATACCACTATAGTCGGAGCATAAGACTCTGAATTTAAGCCACTACATGATGATTATACCATCATCACTGTATATGCAACATCACTTAATCACATGTTCTCTTGGCAATCCCTACCACAACAAATGTGCTTTCTAAGCACACAATTCAAGCAGCCAGAGAAAATACTAATATTAAAGATTTAAGGGTCAAGAGCCCAACTAAAGCAAACACTCATCTCCATCATGGTGACTTCAATTAAACTATTATTTTCAATATAACAGAAATGACAGAAATAAAGTCAGGCTGGTTAGTAATGTGTGAGGCTGGTAATGCTGTTTGTGGAGTTGTTTAATCCTCCTCTGCTGTTTGTGGAGTTGTTTAATCCTCCTCTGCTGAGATCTTCAGAGATTTAATGTCTTATTTATCTTCTGTTATTTCATCTAAAGCTGTGTCTTAAGTCAGTTGTAGTTCTTGTGTTTCTCTTTCCTTCTGTGAGTCTGCTCATTATCATCAGGTGTTCATCACTAATGCTCAATCATCACTTAATGAATCACTTAATTTCTTGATTGCAATGAGTGTCTTATTTTAGTGAACTCAATACAAATAAGTTCAAAGTACTCATAACTATTTGTTTTCTAAAATTAAAATAATTAAGGTAATCGGTGTCCTCAAATGTAATGAGTTAGCTTAACTTACTAGATTTGACTTTGTGTGTGCTATTGTGAGCAAGCAGTAACTGCAAGCACTCTGAGTTCATTTAAAGTTTGTAATTTCAGCTGTTTTACTCAATATAGGGAAGGTTCAGCTATATAAAGTATTTGAATGCAGTGTAAAGTTGAATTGTATATTAAGAAATATCATTTTTTAGTGGACTTGATTAAAATGAGTGCAGAGTACTCATAACTATTGTTTTTTATAAACTTAAATGGTTGGAGGTAATTGGTGTCCTCAAATGAAATGAGTTAGCTGAACTTGTTGGGTTTTACAGTGTATATTGTCAAATATTAAATTTTTAGCTACTTATATCTTATCACGCACACACTCTTTCACTGTAAAAACTAAAAGCTTTCCATTGTGTTGGAATCCGTGCTCATCTTCATTGAACATTTAGCCCCGCCTTCTTTGATCTGATTGGCCATCATTTTGACATTGACAAGCGCTGTTAGACTGCTGAGGCAGACCAGCCTAAAAATGCCATCCTAACAGCAAACAGAGCAGTGCGTAATGGAAAGCAGCATTAAGAAAGATCAAATATTGGGGGGACAAATAGGCCATTTCCGATGTGGGGACTTGTCCCCCTCAGTGCCTGTGGTGGTTACAGCCCTGATTTTTATATTTTCATTTTTTCATTGTTTACATTACAAAAACAGCTTTTTTAACAGAGGTTTGTCGAATTTTTATATCCACTGTATTGTGTTCCGTTATTTTTAACCGTGATACTGGAGCATTAATCTTTTAGCGCTACTTACTGGATTTAATTTCCAAACTTTGATATGTACTGTACAACAACCAATGTAATGAAATGTTGCCTGATTCACTTTGATCTGTTTCGGAAAAAACTGAATGCGGTTTTTGTGGCACTCACTGTACATTTCACTTTGAAAGTGTTGCAAAACTAGCAAGAAGTAATGTAATATCACTGCAGAACTGTCACCACCGGCACGTTTTTCCAGTAAGCCTGGATTGTGCTATAGGTCAGGCAGCTTCTTAAAGAGAGGTGTGCTTTTATTTTTCACAATGATCATGCTTATGTTTTTTCACCTGGCAGATAATTGTACTTTGGTGATCTTTAATGAATGGGAATATAAATAAGCAGTAACATTCACTTCAAATTCTCAGAAATAATAATTAATTATAGTGAAATACATAAATGAAATGCAAGTACTGCACAGCCCTGAGTTGTGCATATGCATGGATATGCAGCTTTGAGTCTGGACAGTGTCATATTCTGGTCTCATTTCCCAACTCTCTAGACATTGTTCTATAAGTAAAGGCACAAAAGCCCATAAAAAAGACAGTACCCTTTGACCTCTCTGGGGACTGCTAATGTAAACATCTGTTTAGCTTCTGCTTTCTGACCTTCTCAGTTCAACCGGGGATTAGGTTTCCTGAAGTGGATCAACTAAAGAGAGAGAGAGAGAGAGAGAGAGAGAGAGAGAGAGAGAGAGAGAGAGAGAGAGAGAGAGGGAGGGAGAAGGTGGAATGACAGAGTATCTGACCACATTTACACCTGATAGAAGAATGCGTTTTCAGCGATCCCATCACAAGTGGTCAGCCAAGTGCTTTTCACATGTGTCTCCTGTAACCACTTCGGATTTTGTCCATACCCTCTCTCTATCTTTTGTCACACGTTACATCATTTTTGAGTATGGTGCACAAATATGATTGAATGAACCCATGTTAGGTGGCTTATGAGCAAGAAGAAAAGGAGGCGAATGAAAAGATAAATGTGTGTTTTGGTAAAACACAGCAAATTTGGAATTACAGCTCTCAACCTTAAGTATGGATGCACAATTAATATGCACACGATATAGCGATTATTCACTGTAAAATCTAACATCTGTTCTAACTAACACTTTTTAGTTAACTTTATAATGTCTTAACTTTATAGTAAAAATCTATTCATCTGTACAATTTACATACTTTTGTTTACTCAGAAAACCCAAGTTAAGATTAATTGATTGGTTTGAGCGCCATTTTGCCAGGGAGAATAAAACCCGCACCATTATGGAGATCAGTGTTCCATTCAGTTGGGCACTTGAACTTCATTCTTTTTATTATAATTATCTTCCCTTTGATGCAGCGATGCAACAAGAAATAAGTTATTTGATTTCAAAGGAAGAGAAGTAATAAATCGGTTGATTTTAAAAGTTGACCTAGCTTCTGGCTGAAAAATTAACTATAGTTAACGATTTAGTCCGAAATTAGGTCCCTTTATGTCGTATAATGATTGTTTACAATTTTAGCGCTAATACTTATGTCATAAACACCTGTTAAACGTTTAATTGAATTGAAATAGTCCCTCTATATTTGTGACAATATCTTGCAGTTGATCCTGTGTGAGTCACACACAGACTTGGTAACATCTAGCTGTACTAAGTCAAGAGTAAACCTAAAGTAAAAGATCAAGTTCTCTCTACAGTTCTTTTTTAGTTACTAGAACTCTTGTGTAAGTGAACTACACTAACTAAGCATTTGTCAGCACAACATACTATTCCTATTTCACTTTACTTGTTTTTTTTTAAGGCAATCGGTTTGCATGCTTTTTTAGTCTAACTAATTAGATTTTATCTTCCCAAACTTCTAATGAGAAGCTCTTATCAGAGCAAAAGAGAAGCTTTAAGGGTTTCCTGCGGCTTTCCGTCTGAATGAAAACGTTAATGTTTGAAAATGAAGAAATTAAGTCAGTTATAAATATTAGTATTGGAATTTTACAGTTGTGATGTAAACAATTTAATAGACAATTTAATAGATCATGCTCTTCAGAAAAATGAGCAAACTAACATGCAGCACAATCGATATCCGTCATTGTGTATAAACACATTCTTATAAAAAACGTATATAACGTCGTCTTTAGTTTGTCGACAATGAAAACAGCATTTCTGAAGTAGGCAAATGTGGAGCATAATGTGAAAGGGAATCCACGATTGAATCAAACATCTGTAAATAAAGCAAAACAACAGAGAACAAAATAGCAAAGTAGTCCTCAGATGCCATGTTCAGTATATACAGCAATAATCTGACATTAAGGTAATCTTGAACTGATTAAAGTTAGGGTTAGGCATAAGGCATAACAACAGTTCTGTCAGGACTATTATCGTCAAATATGATTGACAATCAGTTTGGATTGGCGGTATGGAGCCATGCAGCCTAGCATGGATAAGAGCAGGGAGAGCAGTGATAACCCCCCTTAGGGTAAACAGAACAGACCAACATAATGTATCGCAGGTATCATTAATGTTCAATATTTTAAAGAGCACCTATCATGGAATTTTGAAATGTACCTTTCATGTAGTGTGTAACATAGATCTAAGTGAACAAAAACATCCTGCAAAGTTTGAAATATGACAGTGCACCGTATATATAGTTATTTTCTTTCAAAAGTAAGAGTCGACTCTGAGTCATTTTTAAGAATCGTTGGAAGACCGAAGCTTTTTCTCTGACTAGATGACGTCAACTTGTCAAGTTATTTGAATACGATACGCCCACTTATAGCTCCAAGACGCCAGTGAAAACATCATGGAGACGAGACGCCAGTGAAAACTAGAAAATATCATGGCGACGAGACGCCAGTGAAAACGTTTCGGTTACTAACGTAACCTCGGTTCCCTAAGATGAGGGAACGAGTATTGCGTTTTGCTAAAACGCTATGGGGGAATTCCTTTCCTCGAGATATTGAAGCAAATTTTTATCCAAAAATACCTTCTATACGCAGTGCAGCTGCACAGCTCTCAGCAGGAAGCAGCTGCGTGCTGATTGGCTGTGCCGCTGCAACTGCAGCAACCTATAGCGAGACCGTGGGGCGGGACGGACCAATCAGGTCCTTCCAAACTCCCGCCACAAGGGGCAACATAATTTGCATAGCCTAGGGTATATAAGACCCACTCTCGCAAGGTTAGTCAGGTTAATCGACTGAAGCGACTCCTGAGCAAGTGAGCAAGCACGGCAAGCAAAACGCAATACTCGTTCCCTCATCTTAGGGAACCGAGGTTACGTTAGTAACCGAAACGTTCCCTTACGAGAGTACTCTCGTATTGCGTTTTGCTAAAACGCTATGGGGGACCAATGCAAAACGCCGTGCTTGCTTAACGGCTCTAAAGCCGACGACACCAAACCCAGGCCAACCTAGGTGGGCCCGTAATATGATATCAAGAAGTCCCAAAATGAGCCAGACCTGAGTCAAGCCCTTAATGAGAATGAACACGATATACGTGTAATATAATATATAGACCGGACATAGTCGGGCCAGGAATAATGAATGGCCAGATAATTCGAGCCGTATAAGGAATGTGCTATGACTTATACAATACTTAACCCAGACCGGACTTTTCGAGCCTTAAGGGGTTAAAACTGTACACAGCAAGAAGCCCAGCCTATAAGGCCGGGACATCTAATATAATCTGATAAGTGGACGGGGAGGCCCAGCCTGCCGCCACACATATCATTTAGAGAAATGCCAATAGACCAAGCCCACAAAGAGGCCATGCCTCTAGTAGAATGGGCTTTAATGCCTAAAGGGCAGCTGAGATCTTTAGACTCATAAGCCAACGAGATAGCATCTACTATCCATCGTGACAAGGTCTGCTTTGTAACCGCGCACCCTAAGGTGCAGCCGCCAAAGCATACAAAGAGCTGTTCAGTTGCCTAAGCAGCGGAGCGCTCCATGTATATCCTCAGCGCTCTGACAGGACAGAGCAAATTAGCATCTTCTTCATCTATCGGTGATGAAAGTGCTGAGAGTGAAATGACCTGTGCTCTGAACGGAGTCAAAAGCCCTTAGGTACATATCCATGTCTTGGTTTGAGGACGACTTGAAGTCGTTTGGCCCAATTCCAGACACGAAGGCGCTCACAGAGAGCGCGTGCAGATCACCCACTCGCTTAACTGACGATCGCCAGCAGAAAAGCGGTCTTTAGTGACAGGAGCTTAAAGCTCACCGAATGCAGAGGCTCAAGTGCAGAGCTCTTCATGACATCCAAGACACTGGACAAGTCCCATATAAGGACTGAAGAGGGGGCGAGGTGGGTGAAGCCTTCTAGCCCCTTTAAGGAAGCGAACAATGTTAGTCCGTTCACTTGAATGTGATACGCTGCTATAGCAGCCACATAATTTTGAGCGTGGAGGGGGAACGACCCGCGTCCAGAAGCTCTTGTAAAATGTAAGCACTTCTGACACTTCACAATCCTGTGGGGTCAGACTTCGCGCTTTACACCAGTCCGAAAAGACTGACCATTTGTCTGAATAGAGCCGCCTGGTCGCGGGGGCTCTAGCTTCAGTAATGGTATTCAATAATTTTTCAGAGAGGTTCTCATGTACCCGCTGATGGGCCAGACATGAAGCGCCCATCGATCGGGACGGGGATGCCAGATCTGCCGTCCCGCCTGCATGAGGAGGTCTCTCCTCAGCGGGACCGGCCACGAATCTGCATCCGACATCTGATTCAGTAGTGAGAACCAAGGTTGATTTCTCCAAAGCGGGGCTATTAAAGCACAGCGCATCTGCTCTCCCTAATCCTCTCTATGACCTAAGGTAACATTGAGATTGGGGGAAAAGCATAAAGAGGAAGGTTGGGCCATTCGTGGGCCAACGCATCCTTGTGCTTGGAGAAGTATATTCGGCATTGAGCATAGCCTTGTGAGGCGAAAAGATCCACTTTTGCCTCTCCAAGAACTGCCCCAATTGTCTGAATTGCACCTGGACAGCATGTCCGGACCCAAATTCAGAATGCCTGGCACATGAGTCGCTCTCAGCGTATTGTGCTCTGCCCATATTAGGACTTCTTACGCCATTGTGTGCAGATCGATTATTTTCAGACCGCCTTGGCAATTTATATAGGCTACCACCGACCTGCTGTCCGTTCGGACCAGGGCATGGTGGTGCTTTATGTACGGAAGGAAAGCTCTTAGCGATAGCGTGACCGCTTCCATCTCTAGACAGTTTATATGAAGGCTCTTCTCCGAGTCTGACCAGAGACCGGAGACTGGCCTGCCCTCGTGAAGGGCTCCCCAACCTAGGTTGGATGCATCTGTCGAGATAACTTTCCACTTCGTAACAGTGCCCAAACTCACGCCCGTCTGGTACCAGACGGGATTTTTCCAAGGAGCCAGAGCCAACACACAGCTGTGGTCTACCTTGATTTGCAATCGGCCCGAGAGCCATGCGTGAGCTGGAACGTGGCGATTCAGCCAGTGCTGTAGGGGGCGCATGTGCAACAGACCCAGTCTGAGAACTAGCGCCGCCGAGGCCATGAGACCCAGCATCCTCTGAAAGTGTTTGAGAGGAATGCGTGCACCGGACCTGAGGGAAACCGCTCGGATCTGAACAGAGAGCGCGCGCTGTGACGTCAGTCGCATGCTCATCTGCAGTGAGTCCAATACTGTTCCCAGAAACGAAACTTTCTGTGTGGGAGACAATAAACTCTTGCCACGTTGATTCTGAGTCCCAAGCATTCTAAATGGTTGAGAAGCCAAGATCTGTGGTTTAATAACTATCTCTGACGGAGCTATTCTGAGCCAGTCGTCGAGATAATTGAGAATTCTCATTCCCCGAAGCCTCAGCGGGGTTAGCGCAGCTTCCATGCACTTCGTGCGGGGAGTCAGAGATAGACCAAAAAGGTAGCACCTTGTATTGGTAAACTTTTCCCCTTGAAGGCGAATCTCAAGAATGGCCTGTAATAAGGGGCTATTTGTATGTGGAAAAAGGCATCCTTTAGATCCACAGTGAAAACCCAATCACCCGGCGGATGTGCGCGAGGATTTGTTTCATTCTCAACATTCTGAACGGGCGCTTCATAAGGGCTTTGTTCAGATGTCTGAAATCTAGAATGGCCTGAGACCACCACCCTTCTTTTGGCACAAGGAAGTAGCGACTGTAAAAGCCTGACTCGCTCTGTGAGGGGTGCACGGTTTCTACCGCTCCCCTAATTTAACAGTTTGATATTTCGGTTCGAAGCACGTGACTCATGTCACTTCTCACCGCTGTCTCTACCACAGTGCGAAAGCACGGTGGTCTGCGAGCGAACTGTAGCGAGTAACCTTGTTATCGAAGCCAAGGGTTGAATTAATTTGTGGGGCGGGTCACTGAGTAACAGGGACCTGTTAGCCCGGATGCATTGTGCTAGTAGCACTGTGAGAGGCGGCGTGCACTGAATGGTGACGCACGCCTTATTGGGTCGCCTTGGAAGTGGCGCTTACCAAGGGGATTGTGTTTGTGTACAGAAGAGCACGTTGCTCACGGGCTCATAAATAGTAAATAGGGAAATAGTGTTCCCAGCCGCCTGAGTGCAGGGGGCCGGAGAACGCAGAATAGTGGCGAACGCTTTGTGTCGCCGGGGAATTGGTGCATGTGTACAGGCGAGCGCGTTTGTTGCGGGCTCGTCGATTGTAGGAATAATGTTTCCAGCCGCCTGAGTGCAGGGAGCTGGGGAACATAGGGAAGTGCTTGAGTGTAGGGGTACAACTTTGATGTTGGCACCTGCCTACAGACGAACTCGTAACACTGTGTTTAGATAGTGTTACTGTAAAGTGGACGCATTCTTGCGGATTAGTCCACGTGCACGTTAGCGGCAGGGCTAATGGATAGCGCGTGCTCTGCAGGCGCGGGTCTACCTAGCCACTAGAAAGCTCTGATTCATTGTAAATAATGTGTGGTGGCGCGCACTGTATAATGGGCGCCACTACATTAGAGTACTCGCGGCGTACGCCAGCGAGCGAATTCACAGAGGTAAACGCATAACAGCGTCAATGTGCAACTGAGCATGTTTGGCCACAGGCTAGTTATTGCAATTTTACATCTCCAGTCACCTGAACTAAGGGAACTGGGAGAATATCAGGTTTATTGAGTGATTTGTGGCACTGAATTAACAGTGCTTATGCAGGAGTGCACACTATGTAGTGGACACATTGCCTACAGTGTTGAACCACTCCAGCCGCCTGAATAGGGGAACTGGGAGAAGTGATATTTGAGGGGAAAAAGGCGCAAGCTTGGCAGCCATTTTATGACCTCGTTATGCTCAGACGGAGAGCGCGTGTTATGACGCGCTCTCGTCTGCGAACGCGCGCTGTGCAGAGAGCGCGCGCTGCCATATAAGGCTGTTTACCTTTGGCAGCAAGCGCGCGCTGCAGCGAGAAAGCGCGTTCTCGATATATCCAGCAGCCTGAGTTCGCATGTCTCTCCTCTAGCATTCTCTGCCCGCGGCATATCAGGGCGGCGGGGCGAGAGAGAAGGAAGAGTGAGGAGAGCTTATGTTGAGTTCACTCGTGTGTAGAAGTGCACATCTTCCATCCGCGTGGCGGCAGTATCACATTCTCTGTCAGCGGCCATTTCAGGGCGGCGGAGTAAGAGAAGAAGCGAGTGAAAAGCCCCGTATGCCCGCGGAGCCATTAGCACAGCGGGAATAACATTCTCTGTCCACGGCCATTTAGAGCGGCGGAGGAGAGAGAGGGAGGCGCGTGGAGAGCTCCATATATCTGCGGCGTCATCAGCGCAGCGAGGATATAACCTTCTCGGTCCGCGGCGCGTTTCAGCGCGACGGAATGAGAGAAAGGGAGAGCTCTGTATGTCCGCAGCGGGGATATAATGTTCTCTGTCCACGGCCATTTAGAGCGGTGGGGATGAGAGAGGAAGGAGTGAAACTCTGTATGCCCGCGGCGTCATCACTGCAGCGGGGAAAACCTTCTCCGTCCGCTGCGCTTCTCAGCGCGACGGAACGAGAGAAAGGGAGAGCTCCGTGGGGTATCACATTCTCTGTCCGCGGCGCCTTAGCGCGACGGAACGAGAGAAGAGGAGCGCTCCGTCTGTCCTCGGCTTTATTTGAAGCGGCGGAGGACCAATGTTCTCTGTTCGCGGCGTAAACACGCGGCGGCACGAGAGAAGAGAGGTGGAGAGCTAGAAGCTCTTAGAAGTGGCGTTGGCAGCAACGCACATATCATAAACACACATACATAGTATAAAGGATATTTTAACGCCGGATGGCGCAGCTGGAAGGCAGGCTGAAGGCGGAGAATCCGACATCCTCAGGCTGCGTGTTCCGCTGGGTGCGTGTCGACGGCGGGCTTCGATCCGGAGCTCAACGATTGCAAGTCGCTGAAGAAGAATTAATCTGACTAACCTTGCGAGAGTGGGTCTTATATACCCTTGGCTATGCAAATTCTGTTGCCCCTTGTGGCGGGAATTTGGAAGGACCTGATTGGTCCGTCCCGCCCCACGGTCTCGCCATAGGTTGCTGCAGTTGCAGCAGCACAGCCAATCAGCACGCAGCTGCTTCCTGCTGAGAGCTGTGCAGCTGCACTGCGTGTACATGGTATTTTTGGATAAAAATTTGCTTCAATATCTCGAGGAAAGGAATTCCCCCATAGCGTTTTAGCAAAACGCAATACGAGAGTACTCTCGTAAGGGAACTACACTCAAAAAAATATTTTGGTCTAAATATAAGTTTTATGTATTTGAATTACATTACAATTTTCCATCCATTTGGACTACATAGTTTTAACATAAACAAACAAATAAACTTAATGTGATTCATATTTGTCAGTCAAACGTAAATGAAATAGGTAAGTTTTATGTAATGGTACACAGAAAAATGCCCATGATAAATTAACACAGCCTAGTGCTCACTACTGAGATAAAGTACCATTGAAGCAGTGTTCAAGTTAATGAGATAATTGAGTGATGATTGAGAATTAATGATGAACACCTGATGATAATGAGCAGAATCACTGACGGAAAGAGAAACACAAGAACTACAACTGACTTCAGCCACAGCCTTAGATGAAATCAACTGAAGATAAAAGAAGACATTAAATCTCTGAAGATATCAGTAGATGAGGATTAAACAACTTCACAAACAGCATTATGAGCTTCACGCATTACTAACCAGACTGACTTTATTTCTGTAATTTCTGTTTTAATGAAAATAATAGTTTCATAGTATGGAAGTCACCATACTGGAGATGAGTGTCTGCTTTAGTTGGGCTCTTGACCCTTAATTTGTTTAGCTTTAGTTTTTCTCTGGCTCCTTTAACTGTGTGTTTATAAAGCACATTTGTTATTTCAAGGGAATCCAAGAGAAAATATTATCAGGTGATGTTGGCTATTTGTTTTTGCCTGAATCACTGATCCAATTTAGAGGCTAATTTGCTGGTTATAGAGGTAATGTGTCATTAATTGTGTTGTATTCATAGTATTAGCCATGGGATTATGCAGCACAAGATACAGGACGGTTGTGTTAATTGAATAATATCCAGATACAAAAAAAAAAGTGCCCAGAAGGTCTTAATCTACGGCATTACACACACAGACATCATGAATCAGCGTTTGAATTTCTACAATGGTGACAATAAAAAAAAAATTAAGATAAACAGATCAACTTTGAACATAAAACAAGCAACTAAAATGTCACGACAAAAACAGCAAAAGTAAAAGCAATTAGTTAGTATCAAAGAAAATTTGTCAATTCAGATGCATAATTTATTCATGCCGCAATGCATGCTGGGACACATGGGGGGGGGGTGATTGGTGGTACCCAACATGCACTGCAGCTTGAAGATTTTAATTGATTGTCACCATTGTTGAGATTCATACATTGATTCTTGATGTCTGTGCATATCTAAGCAAAGCCATAGATTTAAATCCTGCATATTATTCGAATACCACAACGGTGCTGTAACTCGTGCTGTAGAATCACATGGCAATTATTATGAATAAAACAAAACTATTAACACAGTATCACAATAACCAGAGTATTAGACTCCGAATGAGATCAGTGATTTAGCCACACGATGTCATTAACAATATATAAATAGCCAACATCACCAGATATTCTCTTGGATTCCCTTGCCATAACAAATGTGCTTTATAAACACACAGTTAAAGGAGCTAGAGAAAAAAGTTAAAGAGTTAAGAGCCCAACTAAAGCAGACACTTATCTCCAGCATGGTGACTTCAAACAAAACTATAAACAGAAAATTACAGAAATAAAGTCAGTCTGGTTAATAATGTGTGAAGCTGGTAATGCTGTTTGTGGAGTTGTTTAATCCTCTTCTGCCAAGATCTTCAGATTTAATGTCTTCTTTTATCTTCAGTTGATTTTATCTAAGGCTGTGGCTGAAGTCAGTTGTAGTTCTTGTGTTTCTCTTTCCGTCAGTGATTCTGCTCATTATCATCAGGTGTTAATAATTAATTCTCAATCATCACTCAATTATCTCATTAACTTGAACACTGCTTCAATGGTACTTTATCTCAGTAGTGTGCAATAGGCTGTGTTAATTTATCATGGGCATTTTTCTGTGTACCATTACATAAAACTTACCTATTTCATTTACGTTTGACTGACAAATATGAATCACATTAAGTTTATTTGTTTGTTTATGTTAAAACTATGTAGTCCAAATGGATGGAAAATTGTAATGTAATTCAAATACATAAAACTTATATTTAGACCAAAATATTTTTTTGAGTGTAGAAAACATCATCATGGAGACGAGACGCCAGTGAAAACTAGAAAACATCATGGAGACGAGACGCTGTGATCTGAAGTGCGACTCAAAAGCAAACTTCTCATCTGCCCAAGGATGAGCATTTGAAGACAAACCATACATTGTCGCGATTGTGTGTTTATTAGTCTTTAAATGTCTCTATTTGCATGTTTCGCGATCTCAGGAAGCTTTTATTATGGACTTCTATTATGGCACATGGTTCTTCTTCGTCTGTCTGTACCATATATGGACTACATGTGCTCAGAGCGCCCTCCGGCTGCCAGGATGAGCTGAAAATAACACATAAGAGACTCAATCGCTCATGATTAGGCTACATCTGCGCATTTTGAGGAAGTATTGAATAAAAAATACTCCTCTGTTTAGAAATTTGACACAGACATATGAGAATCTATCAATATGTCTCCTCATCTGCACACTTTTGAACTAAAAGCCCTGAGGGATGTTGATTTGTCGCGAGTCTTCGTGAGGAGAATAGAGGAGTTTTTTTATGAATGAGATCAGCTGAGGCTCATATTACAATCAAACGGTACCGACACGGTTTTCATATTCATAACTCCTGACACATATTAACAAATTACTGTCACTATAAGACTTTGATGGGCGTTCCGTTTCCGAAAATATCTGCACAGACTCTACCAATCACAACTGACTGGGTCATCGGACCAATCAGCGCAGATTAGCGTCACGTAAAGGCGGGGTTTTGAAAAGTGAATCACTAAAGGAATCATTTGAGAATCGCTGTCAAAACAGGTCAAAATAAATGCATATTATAAGAAAACTAAAGTCTTTTTTGTCATTGCATGCATGCAAAACTGTTGTTGGGGACTTCTAAAACAATATTTGGAACATTTTAAATGCCATGATAGGTGCTCTTTAATGTACAACATAATTCGAGAAAAATTTGGAGAATCTGGAGTCTGATTGGAGAAGAATGTCAGAAGGCCAGTCCTGACTGGACGACAGGAGGAGCTGGGGATGGAGGAGGGTAATGAGCTCTTCCTGATCAACATGATAAAGCTGCTGATAATACTGAATGGACCCTATATAGAGATGTGCTGTGATAGGTGTTGTATTCCTATAGGCTGAGAGTCTGTTGATGTGAGCTTGACTGACGTGACCTGCCAGATTTTTATTATTGTTGAACCAACATGGTTTGAATGAGAGATATGTGACAAGGTTTCTAAGGTTTCATCAAAAAGTTTTCACGTGCGGTTCTGATACCTCCATATGTGGTTTCAGTGCTTAACGCTTAAACATTTAAATCTCTATTTAACACTGACCACATGACAAAAAACGGATGTTAATGTAAATGTGAGTATGTGTAGCATCCTGTATGAGTCAGAATGCTTGTTTGATAATAGGGAAAGATAAATACACTGATCTGGCATAACATTATGACCTAATTTTGTGTTGGTCCCGCTTTTTCTGCCAAAACAGCCCTGACCCGTCGAGACATGGCCTCCACTAGACAAAGACTTGGTCCTATGTATCAGTTATTGATTTGGATCACCGGAAGGACCAGTTAACCAGGTCAAAACATATGCAAGGTTGAATTGTTAACAATAAGATCAACAAAATGCATTTAGAAGATAGTGACTTTTCATTTAATGCAGATGTGTGTGCGTGTGTGTGCGTGTGTGTGCGTGTGTGTGTGTGTGTGTGTGTGTGTGTGTGTGTGTGTGTGTGTGTGTGTGTGTGTGTGTGTGTGTGTGTGTGTGTGTGTGTGTGTGTGTGTGTGTGTGTGTGTGTGTGTGTGTGCATTCAGGTTTGGAAGAACTTGAGTAAATAATGACAGAATTTTCAGACATTTTTCAGAGAATTCTCTTGAGCTTGTCAAAGAGAAGCAAAGGAGACTGATGGGTATCCAGAGCCTCAGTGTGGAATAAAGCCTTCAAACACACCTACTTACAGTAAATCTACAGCAGGCGCAACCCAGTTGAATGTCTGCTAAACATCTGGAGTGTGTGTGTGTGTGTGTGTGTGTGTGTGTGTGTGTGTGTGTGTGTGTGTGTGTGTGTGTGTGTGTGTGTGTGTGTGTGTGTGTGTGTGTGTGTGTGTGTGTGTGTGTGTGTGTGTGTGTGTGTGTGTGTGTGTGTGTGTGTGTGTGTGTGTGTGTGTGTGTGTGTGTGTGTGTGTGTGGTTGTGTGTGTGTGTGTGTGTGTGTGGTTGTGTGTGTGTGTGTGTGTGTGCGCGCGTGCGTGCGTGCGTGCGTGTGTGTGTGCATATTTTTAAGCTAGGTGAAGCAGGCAATGAGAAATACAGCTGCATAAAGCACACTATTAGCTTGTCAATCACCCTGGTCTTTCTCTTGGACCAAATTTACACTTGAACATCAGTGCGACGGGAACCGCACACCCAGAGCAACAGTAAATGTTTGGTGCTGTTTCACATTCAACTTATTGACACAGCTGGAGATTTATTGGGGCAGTTGAGCTTAAACACAATACTTAGGATCCAAAGGCCTGCAGCAGCTGGTGTGGAACAATTTACAGTTCTAATGTAGTCTGAATACAGTCAAAGACTATCGACTTTAAATAGATTTCACATTTCATAGCTGTGGCATGCTGTAAGCCGCCTGACTCTGATTAAGGCTCATGAGCATTGGTTCATTAGTCTTTGTTTGCAAATCTGTATTACTACTACAATCTCAAATGCACTGGAATATATCCAGTGCTGTCGTGTCACATAGTCCGAAAGAAGCATGGCACAAATTCATTTTAGTCAACAATGGGTTTTACTGCTTCTCTAGTAGTTCAAAGAGCTAACATATGTTTCAAAAATGTGTATATATATTGTATTAATTGTAAAATACAGTAATACAATACAGTACTTGAATATAGTTCTTGAGCGAGCTCTTAACGCTTTATAGCGGTATTTCCTTTTCCTATTTAGCACCTAAACTCTGGAAAAGTCTTCCATTCCTTGATTCCCTTGTTTGGGAAGCAGACACACTCTATCGGTTTAAATCTAGATTAAAGACATCTCATATTTTAACTACTTATGCTCTGGGACCATTTTTGGGGATTTCCGCCTGGATTTGGCCTACCCCAATTTAAAAGCTTCCCATACCCACATACAGTGGTCTAAATGCACAATTTTGGTGTAATTTTGAAGTAAACCACTGCTAAAAGTGATAAACATTTAAGTATATGTTGTCTGAGCTGTAATAAGACGCATTTAATTCTTTGCATTTGCAAAAGCAGATATGATTTTATGAATATTTATAGGCTACTTTTATATTTTGGAGCAACTAACCCTCCTCCTGCCCCATTTCTAAACAATATAAAACACGTAACAGGCAAATTAAAGTATAGTCACAGGTATTTATTGCAAAAACTGACCAAAAACAGTATAAAAGTATTAACTCATGTTGCATTCCAAGTCTTCTGAAGTCATGCGGTATCCTAAAGTGAAGAACGGAGATGATCTTAATGTTTTAATCGCTGAAATTATGATCCCGCCGCCCCGTGAACACGTGCACTCAGTCAGATCTCATTCAAAAGATACACCCGACTCTTAGCATGGGTCACGAGACACGCGAGAGCCAAAGACATTTTACAATTAAAGTTGACGTAACGACGCAATTGGTCACAAGACATACGAGAGCCAATGCAATTTCACTATCAAAGCTGACGTAACGTTTCTTCCGCAGCAATTTTTGAATGTGCGCATGATCTTAGACGCTGATCGCTTTTGGGGATTTTCTTCACACAAATTAATCGTTTGGCCTCAACACTTGGAATGTTTGTACTTTCTGAATAAATTGTGCCTGTAGTCGTATCTGCCTGTTAAATCCTGTGTTTTATATCATATAAAACACAAATGGGTAGGTGTAGGGATGGGATGGGGTTGTGTTATATATTAAAAAACGTGTCGAAATTGCGTAAATAAGAAAATAAAATAAATGTAAGTCATATGATGCTGGCTGATTAAATTGAGAATCACACCCCAACATGTCATATTGGCAAAATCATAACCCGATATAACATTCCCATGCCCAGCATGTCTGTGTATGACGCCAAAGTTTACTCAATGAAATCAATGGAGTACCCTGCACCGCAAAATCCCCAGTGTTAAATCAACACTGCTCAGAGTGTATTTGGTCCCACTCCACAGAGAGTTAAAATAACACTGAAGCGGTGTTGAAGTTAATGAGATAATTAAGAGATTAATTAAGTGATGATTGCGCATTAGTGATGAACACCTGATGATAATGAGCAGAATCACTGAAGAAATGAGAAACACAAGAACTGCAACTGACTTCAGCCACAGCCTTAGATGAAATCAACTGAAGATAAAAAATACATTAAATCTCTGAAGATCTCAGCAGAGGAGGATTAAACAACTCCACAAACTGCATTACCAGCTTCACACATTACTAACCAGACTGACTTTACATCTGACAGACATCTACAGAAGCTCTAATTGAGAATTAACAGAGTTTTTTTTGTGTTGATTTTGTGTTGAAAATGTTTTGGTTTTTATGTCACCATCATGGTGATCAGTGATTTCTTTAGTTGTGCAGTTTGACAACTTTTTAACGTTAATGTTTCTGTGGCTGCTCTAACTGAGTTTGCTATGGCAAGAAAAACAATAGAAAACACAATCAGATGCTGTCGGCTGCTTGATGATAAGAATATGATCGTTGAGTAGTGGCTTATTTCACCGATCTTAAAACTAAGTATGAGCAATATACTAGACCAGGGGTGTCCAAAGTCGGTCCTGGAGGGCCACTGTCCTGCAGAGTTTAGCTCCAACTTGCCTCAACACCTGTCTGGAAGTTTCTAGTATGCCTAATAAGACCTTGATTAGCTGGTACAGGTGTATTTAATTGGGGTTGGAGCTAAACTTTGCAGGACAGTGGCCCTCCAGGAGCAGGATTGGACACCCCTGTACTAGACTATAATCTAGATTCTAGAAAATATTCACCACGGTTTTAACCAGAAAAGCTGAATGGATTTTAAAACAGATTGTACACCAAGCGCTTCTGACTCCTACGAGTTTCAATCATACACAGACACCAAGAATCAGCCCATGAATCACAACAATGGTGACATGCTATATGTCGCAATGCATCCAGGGAGCCACCATAGTATACAATGAATGGCTCCCAGCATGCAGTGCAACATGAATTATGTCACCATTGTTGAGAATCATAGGCTTATTCTTGATATCTGTTTGTGTCTGAAATATTTTTTCTGTAATGTTTTTAAAATTTCAATACAGAATGTCTGATCTGTGGCATAAACTTTTTTAATTAATATCCTGTTGCGGTTAATGTTGAGGTTACTGAATCATCCAATCTTACAACGAAAACTACATCATCCAATCAGCTTTTTTTCTGACTTCCTTCGTAACAAAGTATGTGTTAAGATAAACACTGTTACAAAGACCAAAAATGAACTTTAAAGAAGCAAAGAGTCAAACTGGTTAATTAAAGGAAACACTATTCACCGTAATGGTGACCATTTTCAATAAAACATAAACATCTAAACGTCTGTTAATTCTCAATAAGAGCGTCTTTAGATGTACAGTATGACAGGAATAATTGTGAAGTTGTTTAATCCTCCTCTGCTGAGATCTTCAGAAATGTAATGTCTTATTTTATCTTCGGTTAATTTCATCTAAGGCTGTGGCTGAACTCAGTTGTAGTTGTTGTGTTTCTCTTTTCTTCAGTGATTCTGCTCATTATCATCAGGTGTTCATCACTAATGATCAATCATCACTTAATTACTATCTTAATTATCTCATTAACTTCAACACTGCTTCAGTGTTACTTTGATGCTGCGTTCACACCAAACGCGAATTGAGCGTCAGGCGCGAGTGATTTCAATGTTAAGTCAATGGAAAGGCGCGTTGACGCGCGTCTGGAGGTCCCGCGGCGCGGAAGGCACGTTACGCGCGGCGCGAAGGACGCGAATCCGCTTCATTCGCGCGTCCAGTTCGCGCGAATGCCGCGAATTGGACGCGAATTGAGCGTCTTGCGCGATACGCGCGTTACACGCGAATGGTGCTTTTGTGCATTCACGCGTTTGAAGCGAATTCGCGTCTGACGCCCGAGTTGAAAAATTTGAACTTTGGCGTCAATTCGCGCCGCGTTAACCAATCAGGAGCCTGCTCGCTGCTGTCACGTGGTAAAGTGACGTGTATGAGAAACCCTGCATAAATTAAAAACAGTACTATTGTGTCACAAAATGTAGTTTTAAGACGTTTTCAGGTGGGAATTCAGTTGTTTAAAGCTCAAATCTGTGGTTTATTTATAAAGAGAGCGCCTATTTTAAAAAAATAATCTTGTGTTTTTGGAGTTGTGAGATCCAGGCGATCACCGGGCAATCACTGCTCATAACCCCGGCGAAGGCAGCCTTTCCTCGGCCAGTCCTTCTGGCGTCTGCCGCTGGCTCTGATGTCCTGTAGTGGTTCGTTTTGTGTAGATCTAACGGCCGAGCTTTGCTCTCATGAATCTATAATTTGTTGTCTGCCAAATCGTTATTATATCAACCAGCAGCCATATCACCCTGCAGCCCAAGACTGGTTTCCCACTGAAGCTAAGCAAGGCTGGGCCTGGTTAGTACCTGGATGGTAGACCATCTGGGAAAACCAGGTAGCTGCTGGTAGAGGTGTTAGTGAGGCCAGCAGGGGGCGCTCACCCTGTGGTCTGTGTGGGTCCTAACACCCCACTATAGTGATTGGGACACTATACTGTAACAAGCACCGTCCTTCGGATGAGACGTTAAACCGAGGTCCTGACTCTCTGTGGTCATTAAAAATCCCAGGATGTCCTTCGATAAAGAGTAGGGGTGTAACCCCGGCATCCTGGCCAAATTTGCCCATTGGCCCCTCTCCATCATGGCCTCCTAATCATCCCCATACCAATCAGCTGGTGTGTGGTGGGCGTTCTGGCGCAATATGGCTGCCGTCGCATCATCCAGGTGGGTGCTGCACATTGGTGGTGGTTGAGGAGATTCCCCCTTCTATATGTAAAGCGCTTTGAGTGCCTAGAAAAGCGCTATATAAATGTAACAAATTATAATTAATTATTATTAGGCATATTAGAAACTTCCAGACAGGTGTGAGGCAAGTTGGAGCTTAAAGGGTTAGTTCACCCAAAAATGAAAATTTTGTCATTAATTACTCACCCTCATGTCGTTTGACACCCGTAAGACCTCCGTTCATCTTCAGACACAAATGAAGATATTTTAGTGTAAATCTGATGGCTCTGAAAGGCCTCCATTGGCTCAATGCACGGTTCACTCTCAAGACCCTTAAAAGCTACTAACGACTTACATAGTGATGACGATTTCAAAACAAGGCATCATGAAGCTTCGAAGCGTTATGAATCAGTGAGCCGATTCAGCGGTTTGAATCGCCAAATTTCAGCAGTTTGGCGGTTTGACACGCAATCCGAATCATGAATCGGCTCGCTGATTCATAACGCTTCGACGCTTCATGATGCCTTGTTTTGAAATCGTCATCACTATGTAAGTCGTTATTTAGGGTTTTTTTGCGCACAAAAACTATTATCGCCGATTCATAAAGTTATTGTAGAACCACTGTAGTGAGATGGACTTTGGGACGACGTCTTTAGTGCCTTTTAAGGGTCTTGAGAGTGAACCGTGCATTGTGCCAATGGAGGCCTTTCAGAGCCATCAGATTTACACTAAAATATCTTCATTTGTGTTCTGAAGATGAACGGAGGTCTGACGGGTGTCGAACGACATGAGAGTAAGTAATTAATGACAGAATTTTCATTTTTGGGTGAACTAACCCTTTAATTCTGCAGGACAGTGGCCCTCCAGGACCGACTTTGGACACCCCTGGTCTAACTCATCCTTACCCCTACTAATTGTTAGAAGGCAGCTGTCTTACTCTGAGAAGGCAAATGGGAACATGGTTTGTGTAACATTATCAGCACATTATCAGCTCTTTGATAACGTAGTGAAGCGAAAGGCTAATCATATTAATAACCGTTTTGTGTCCGACGTTGTAAAGAGCGATACCATTGTGCAGCATTTACTATGGTAAGTTGAGCGAGTGGGTCTCTGAGCTGGTGTGAGTGAGTGGAGGCGGGGCTCATTTGCATATTAATGAGTTCACGTATACTAAATTTAGCAAGAGTGTAGAGTTACATTCAAGCTATTTTAAGGCATATAAAGTGTATAAAGTCAGAATTGTGTGATATAAAGTCAGAATTGTGTGATAGTCAGATTTGAATTGTGTGATATAAAGTCAGAATTGTGTGTATAAAGTCAGAATTATGTGTATAAAGTCAGAATTGTGTGTATAAAGTCAGAATTATGTGTATAAAGTCAGAATTGTGTGTATAAAGTCAAAAAAGAGAAAAAAATGAAAAGAAGGGGAAAAAAGAAAAAAAATAGCCTTTTTGACAATGACATGTGTTTATAAATAGCCCCTTTCTTTTTTTCTTTTTTTCTTTTTTTCTGTTGTTGTTTTCTGTTTAGTTATTAACTTTTGTATTTTGACTACATTTGTAATTACATGTATGTGTATACTCTCTTTCCCCTACGAGAGTTTTGTATTTTGCTGTTTTTTGTCAATAAAAAAAAAAGCTATTTTAAGGCATGGATATTTTTTTAAACAGGTAAAAACCTTTTAAATATGTCACTTTGTCATAACTGGCCATTTACAAACCTTAAAAGAGCCGCCCCTTAAAAACGGATCATTTCAGACAGAATGAGGGTTGAAAAGAATCGTTTTTCCACATACATATTTGATGTTTTTTGTGCAAAAAAACTTAATTACCATCATAAGGGAACCCCAATGAACATATTAAAACATGACCCCTTTAAATGGTTCTACATTTCTGTACATTTCTGACATGGTACAATGTCAGTTGTACTCTTCAAAATCTTGCTAATCCTCTTCAATATTTTGTCTTTTAATGGCTGCCAGTTAATGTTCCTCATCCTTTCTGAGACAAATCAATTGCTCACTAACTCTCTTTCTCAGACTATTAAACATTAAACATGTTGGACAAAGAAACTTATTACATTCAATGTATCTGATCTGATTCCAGATGGCAGTACTTGCAGTAACAGCCTGTTTCACAGTGATAATGAACATGATCTCACATTTGTCAATGGGAAATACATGTTTTGAAATTAATAAACAACTGACAACTAAGCCACTAAAACCATTCAAAACACAAAAATTTCCTAGCAAATACTGTAAAAGTTTAAACTTTAAAAAAAAAAATTGTTTTCTGCTTGTTCAATAAAACATACCCTTATGAAAATTAACAATGGTTTTACTAGGCCAACTTAAACCATAACCATACTTTTAACCTCAAATTAACCATGATTTTCAGTGCATTTCATATGTTGTAATTTTAATAAGATGATTTATCTTTGTTTCAGTTCTTACATCACAAAAACAAGCTGTTTTCAAAGGGATGTGTAGACTTTTTATATCCACTGTAATCGCAATGTTTCAGATATTTAAGCTCCTTATTGCTGATTGGCTGCAAGGGTGTTGTGCTGATCGTCCAATCCACTTTTATTTTCTCATATTTACACAGCCATGTCAAAATAGCATATTTTCTTAGCAATAGATGATATTTACACTCAGTGAAAATAGTGATATATTCAATTTACACCATGTAAAAGTAGCAGTTCTTTGCAATATGTGTAAATATATTAAATGCTATACTTTATTTTGGCAGATACATACTATTTGCACCTCAGTATTGTTGTACATTAACAAGATGCAATAATCACAAAGAGTGTAAATTATTATATTTATTAAAATTATTAAATGGATGCCATCTTAATGGGACAATAAAAGCCCTCCTGGCACTTACCCCTAACCCTATACATACTCCTATTATTATTAAACATTTGTTCTTAATTCCACTTTCAGAACATTTTCTTAATTTTTATTGAAAGTAAATGGCTTTCCGATGTGATATGTGATGGGAAAAGGGAGGATTTGAACCCGGGTCGATCGCGTTGAAACCTTATTCCATGAGCCTTACGCTCTACTGACTACACCACTGAAGACATTGAAACACTCTTGTCATTTTTAATCTTGTGCACTGTAAAAAAAAAAAATTGAGAAAACGTAAAAGTTTAATGGTGCGTTCACACCGGCCATATCACAGAGTGATTTACATGTTAAGTCAATGCAGAGACGCGAAATGGCATTCTGCAGTGCGATTCGCGCGATTAAGGCGGCGCGAAGGACGCGAATTGAGCGATTTGAACGCGCGATTCGCGCGAATCGCTCAAGTTGAAAAATCTGAACTTTGGCGGATATTTCACGCCGCGTTAACCAATCAGGAGCTTGCTCTAGTAGTGACAACAATGAGGAGAAAATCTGTATATTAATATCTGGTTCAGACAATATGATTATCACTGTGATAACATTAAATGACATGAAACACAACCCAGTCTCTTTTTGTTAAATGCAAGTTTATGTATGATCGATAATACAAAAGTATTAGTAATGTATAGCTATACATGAAATAAAGCAAACAATTCAGTCAAACATTCAAAGTCAGTGCTAGTAGGCTAACGTTACAACTGCAATGTACAGTTATAGCCTAAAAATATAAAGTAATGAAACTTATCTTTGCCCTCAGCCTAAACGATTTGCCAGGGAACAAATTATAGATCCATGAGACCAAAGATCGGCCGTTACAAGACGAATTATAGCTCGAGACACACCAGTGAATTTCACGCGCGATTGAAGCGAGTAAACTCAAAATGTTCAAGCGTCCACCTTCGCGCGAATCGCGTCCGATGTGAACGCCACATAAGGCAACCAGCTGCAGAACATTTTTGAGTTTTCTCAACTTAGGGTATAATTGTTGTACAAACTTTTTTCATGTTAAATAGTTGAATAAACTTTAAAAGCTGAATTTGTCATACAAAACATAAGTTGTATTTTTTACAGTGTGTGGTCAGGCATTGTTGGGCGCCAACAAGGCACTATTTGCACTTGGTATAAATAGACACTCCGATATTTTCTTCAGCACACACACAGAACAAATAGCTAGCAAATATTCACAATATTGTTTGTTTGGGTGTTGATTTCCATTTTCTACATCGATTCTCAGGAATCGCTTACTGCGAAGCACAATGTACAGAATGTTTTGAATCTAAAAGCTTTTACTTTCTCTTTGGCTCCTTAATTTGCTATGCGTAACCATGATTTGCCTTGCTGGCCGACCTGCTGCAGGGTAAACACAGCTTCATTTCACACCTCCTAATCCAATTTCACACTCTTCATGGGTCACTGTCATGCCACAATCTCTTTTTCCCTCATTAAATTTTATCTTTCTCTCTCTCTCTCCACTCCTCCACTAGTTTCCATCCTGCGGCAAGAGGTTAGTGTATTTTGGAGACATGGGGCTGGTTGTGTGGTTTGGAATAACACATGTGGGAAACTTGAGAAAGTAAACACACTGGTTTGAACGAAGGTCAAGTGAGCAGATGTAACATGCTCTCTCACACAGGTAATGAGCACACGTGATACTTCAAACAAAAGTATAATATTGATTATAAATACTGTCCCGTCAACGGGCCTTCAACTCTGCAATATTCAACCACACACACAAACTTGTTTAGCACTGACCCCTTAAAGGGTTAGTTGACCCAAAAATGAAAGTCCTGTCATTAATTCCTCACCCTCATGTCGTTCCAAACCCGTAAGACCTTCGTTCATCTTCAGAACACAAATGAAGATATTTTTGATGAAATCCGAGAGCTCTCAGGCCCCTCCATAGACAGTTATTTCAACACGTTCTCATGAAATGCGTATCTATAGCACAAATTTTATTTATTGTACGATTTATACAGCAAAATTAGTTTTTACGCATTGTCACCCCATTGGGTAGGTTTAGTGGTGTGGGGTACGTGCATATAACATGTTATAAAGTGCGCATCATATGCACTTAAAAACAAATTTTGCTGTATAAATCACACGATAAATACATTTTCATGAGATCACGCTGGTTATTTAATTAACACTTTCAAGGTCCAGAAAGGTATTAAAGACATCGTTAAAATAGTCCATGTGACTCCAGTGGTTCAACCTTAAAGGTGGGGTAGGTAAGAATGATCTAAAACACTTTTGTCCAAATTTGTTTAAACTTTCTTTATATGTCAATACATAATTAAAATGTAAGTACTCTGAAAAAGAGAGTATAAAAATCGAGTGACTCTACACAGTAAAATCCCCAGAGTTAAATTAACACTGCTCAGAGAACATTTGGTCCCACTCTACAGAGTGTTAAAGTAACACTGAATCAGTGTTAAAGTTAATGAGATAATTGAGAGATTAATTAAGTGATGATTGGCCATTAGTGATGAACACCTGATGATAATGAGTAGAATCACTGAAGGAAAGAGAAAAAGAAAAACACAAGAACTACGACTGACTATAAAACAGACATTAAATCTCTGAAGATCTCAGCAGAGGAGGATTAAACAACTCCACAAACAGCATTACCAGCTTCACACATTACTAACCAGACTGACTTTATTTCTGTCAGACGTCTCTTATTGAGAATTAACAGATTTTTTGTTTGATTCTGTTGTGAAAATTGTTAGTTTTTAATGTGACCATCATGGTGATCAGTGTTTTCTTTAGTTGGGCAGTTTGATGACGTTTTAATGTTTGTGTTTCTCTGGCTGCTGTAACTGAGTTTGCTATAGCAAGAGTAAACACAATCAGATGCTGTCGGCTGCTCGATGTCGAGAATATGATCATTGTATAATGATTTAATTCATTGATTTTACGACTGAGTTTGAGCAATATCCTATTAACTTTTTTTATTGTGATTTTAGAGAAGATCCAACACTGTTTTAATCAGAAAAGCTGAATAAGTTTTGAAATCGATTGTACACTAATCACTTCTAACTCCTGCGAGATGAACTCACACACAGACATCAAGAATCTGCCTATGAATCTCAACAATGGTGACATGCTTCATGCCACAATGCATTCTGGGAGCCATAGATGAGTTTTGCGTGATGCACCCAGAATGCATTGTGGCATGTCACCATTGTTAAGATTCATAGGCTGATTCTTGATGTCTATGTGTGAGTATAACTCGCAGGAGTTAGAAGTGCTTATTGTGTGATGTGTTAGTAAACCGCAGTACAAATCTTATGTAAAAATGTTTTGATAATTGTTTAGTTTCTCTGATGATAACATTGCTGGATCTTCTGCCCTAGAATCACAAGTCTCCTATAATCAATGACTTTCAGGGGATCAGCAAATAAGGCACTATATGATGATAACAACTGTATCATAAACAACAAGCGTCAAGATTTTCTTGCCATTTTCACCGTAACGAACAGTTACAGCAGCCAGAGAAAATCTTATGTTAGTAAGTCAAGGGTCAAGAGCCCAATTAAAGCAAACACTAATCACAATAATGGTAACTTCAAACAACTTTAATTTTCAATAAAACATCAACATCTAAACCTCAATAAGAGCTTCTGTAGACGTCTGATAGAAATAAAGTCAGTCTGGTTAGTAATGTGTGAAGCTGGTAATGCTGTTTGTGGAGTTGTTTAATCCTCCTCTGCTGAGATCTTCAGAGATTGAATGTCTTTTTAATAGTCAGTCGTAGTTCTTGTGTTTTTCTTTTTCTCTTTCCTTCAGTGATTCTACTCATTATCATCAGGTGTTCACCATTAATGGTCAATTATCACTTAATTAATCTCTTAATTATCTCATTAACTTTAACACTGATTCAGTGTTACTTTAACACTCTGTAGAGTGGGACCAAATGTTCTCTGAGCAGTGTTAATTTAACTCTGGGGATTTTACTGTGTAGACTTTTTAATCTGCAATAAACACCGCTCATTATTTTCGTTCGGGCCGAAACAAGTGATTGGCTTGGGCGCCTGTCACTCTCTCTCGTTACCATGGCAACCGCCGCTTTTGCTCCAGGATCTGCCCACATGCGCCCCAGTGTTGCCAAGGGCTACTTCAACACTGCTGCCGCGGCTGTTTTTCATGTCCACGGGTTGAAGCGACCCCAAATATGTGATATTTTGCCCCGGGATTTGCGAATTTTAGCAGGCAGCCCTACCAAAAAGACACATATTTTAGCCCCAAACGCGATTTTTACCGGAGAAACACGATTGGGCTTGTTTTGGGCTAGTTTTGAGTAGCAATTGGGCGGATTTTGTTGTGAAAACCTGGCAACCCTGGCGCACCCGTTTGATTTTAGTTCACGAGGCTGTATTTCTGCAGGACAGGTAATCTTTCATTTTGATTATACATTTTTTTGGTTTATGTTTTCATGAAGCATGTCTCACTAGCACACGTAGCTGCCTAATATAGCTAACATAACATTACTTAGCATAAAGTTACAATGTTATACACTTAGCGAACCATTAGTAAAGATGATAAATACTCAATATGCTTAGCTCAAGTTGATCGCTGTCGAGTTGAATTTCACAAAATGTAACTTTAGATAACAAAATGCATGTGTAAAAGCTAGTTCACCGCATCCAGGAACTCTTTTTAGAGCTAAGTTATCTTTAGCTACTACCCTCTGTCTAAACTCTTTTACCATGTTCACCGGGAACTTTACCTGCACGTTTATTTCGGCTCTTGGTTTGTTTTTATAAACCAACGTTAGTAAGGCGCAGGCATTTCAAAATCAGAGTCAATGTGTATTTCGAGCTTGTTTATTTTAAAAGTCTTCCATTATATATTTGTTTTCGGTTACACAATAAACTGTATTTAATTGAATTCCCATTTAATTCATTGTCAGGAGGAAAGACCAGTATTTGACAAATATTCAATAAAGTATCAGGGTTATAATAGTTCACTAAAACCAAAAATCTTCATTACTTGAAATTAAATAAATGTTAACTGAAATTAAAAATAAATAAATAAACAAACTTATTTGAGGCTTTAGCTTAACCTGATATGGCCTACTAACTAAAACAGAAATAGAAAGTTACAAAAACTATATAGATGTTTAAAAACATAAAAGTGAAATGAGCTCTGTCGTGTATTTTTAATGTCAAAAACTAAATTATGTCAAAATGTCAGTTCAAGTGACAGTCGGTTATGTAATGCTTAAATGCTTAATGTATTACAATTTAACTAAACTCATTTGATTTTAGGAGACTAGATCTACTGTAGACTTAGTCGACTAAAATCGTATGATATTTAGTCGACTAAAACTAGACTAAAGCTAAAAACAATTCAGGTGACTAAAATATGACTAAAACTAAATGGCATTTTAGTCAAAAGACTATGACTAAAACTAAATCAAAAATTGCTGTCAAAATTAACACTGAGACTAAAAAATAAACGGCAGTTTCCTCAGAGTGGGCCAAAAGTTACTCAACGTCCTTTAACACTTAATTCACTACACAAAAAAAATACAACAACAAGTACATGTTACCTCAAATACCTGCATTGTGTTAAGCCAAGGGACATGTCTTTGGGCCTTTATTAGGAGCGTTTAACGTTAGCAGTAATGAATAATGACATGGAAAGGAGAGCAGAGGTCAACACAGGAGCGTAGATGCTATAGAGGAATGCTAGTAATGCTAATTGAACATGTAATTCACCTTGACACTCCAACTGTCTAAAGCAGTAACAATAAACCTGAAAATCTAAGTGATTTTAACTTCATTTTCACAATAAAGACAGCAACAGATGTAGTCATTTATGTTGTTTAATTAATTATTAAGTGAGTACATAAAAAGTGTTCCCCCAATTCTCAGAGGTGCTTATAATGACTGATTTATAATTTGCGCTATCGAGTCAGATTTCTGACAATCACAGTAACAGTGACTTTTATTTATAGCAACCTATAAAAACATGAAAATGTGCTTGAAGCTGCTCCTGCACACATTAGCAGAACCACCCAAGATGTAGGAACAGAGTCTGTTGAATAGAATTTGACTGACACAAATAGTACTTGATTAACCGAGGCATAAGAACTGCATTCATAGCTGGAAACACCAGCACACCACGGCTGATTTCACGGGTGCTGAGTGTATAATCCAAAAGAGAGATGGTGAATAAACCCCAAGAACATGAACACTAGCTACACATTAAACGTTTACAACGCTGTCCTGGGACCCTTCACCACTGCACATTCTGCACGTCTCCCTCATCTAACACACCTAATTCAACATATAAACTCATTAGCAGAGCCTGCAAGACTTGAATTGGGTGTGTCTGATGAGTGAGACATACGGTGGGGGGTCCCCAGGACAGGTTTGAGAACCACTAGGTACACTGTAAAAAAAAAAAAAAAATTAATTTAAAATTTACCGCAAAATTTACGGTAAAAAAACGGCAGCTGTGGTTGCCAGAACTTTACCGTAAAAAATACGGCAGTAATGTTTTAGGTTTTTAGGGACAGCGCCATATAATTTAAAGTTTTATAATGTAATAATTACGGTTAAAATATGTTTTATTTTACAGTTCAAAACGGTATAATTTAAAGGTTTATATTGTGATGATTATGTTTACACTGTAAACAATTTACGGTAAAAAAAACATATTTCATTAACTGAAATAATGTAAAATTGCCAATCTATTGAAATACTAATATCTGTTATGTACCTTTGATATATACGGACGAATTCTGGGAATGTCAATTTACAGGTTTTTCACTGTAAATTACACAATGACTTGTTCTTTTTCACTTCCAAAAACTGTAAATTTAATGGTATTTTACTGTAAAATTAGATGAAATGTAAGGTTAGATCTATTACAGTTATTCCCCGCATATAGTACGGCAACTTTCTGTTAACCATTTAACTGTTTTTCACCGTAGCATTTTTACAGTAAAATACCGTTAAAATCACAATCATTTTTTACAGTGTACAAAAGCAAAAAGGAACTAATACGTACTCTTAAAAGGTTAGTTCACACAAAAATGAAAGTTACCCCATGATTTACTCACCCTCAAGCCATCCAAGGTGTTTATGACTTTCTTCTTTCAGACGAATACCATCAGAGTTATATTAAAAAAATTCCTGGCTCTTCTAAGCTTTATAATGGCAGTGAATGGCTGTTTCTGTTTTGAAGTCCATAAAAGTGCATCTATCCATCATATAACTGCTCCACACGGCTCCACGGGTTAATAAAGGCCTTCTGAAGCGAAGTGGCGTGTTTGTGTAAGAAAAATATCTATATTTAAAACTTTATAGACTAAAATAACTAGCTTCTGGCGGTCATCGGGCAAGTCGAGTTACGGCGAAAGAGTAACCCTTGACGCATGCGTATTGACGTACGCAGAAGCGCTGAGGATAGAGCAAAACAAAACACAGGTCATAATTTAGAGTCTAAAACGAGAATTTTTTAAGAGAAATGTCGATTTTAAAGAGGATTTCGATAAGAGAAAAGGGGCTTGAGTTTGTCCACCAGTGGCGTCAAAGCTTGCGATGCTCCTGTACATCGGCTCAAGGGTTACTCTTTTGCTGTAAGTCGACCGGTGTACCGCTGTCCACCGGAAGCTAGTTATTTTAGTCTATAAAGTTTTACATATGGATATTTTTCTTACACAAACATGCCACTTCACTTCAGAAGGCTTTTATTAACCCACCGGAGCCGTGTGGAGCAGTTATATGATGGATAGATCCCTTTAAAGTACTCATATGTACCTTTTAGGGGTAAGTAAGGTACAAATATGTCTTTTCACTTTTGTGGTACGACCCTACTGACAGCTCTGTCCCTTTCTTCTGAGGGGCATGTGATTAATATGGCCCATGTCAGTGATGATTTTATCACCCTACTGAGAGGCGCATATTTCTGCGCATATTATTGAACCAGAAAAAAGCTGGAAAAGTATAGATTACAAGACGATAAATACTCAGAACTGACAGTTATTATGAGTATCTTAACAAAAAGCACAGCATTGTTTCCACAGGTGAGGTCATGTTTGTTTAGCTGTGAGGTTTCTGTTACACTATATACACACATGGTCCCACTCGCTTTCTGCAGAGCGGATCTATCGATTTATCCATGAAAACTATGTCGCAATAAAATGTGGAATGTAAATGAGAAGCATACAAATGCAAGAGGATTATCAAACACATGAGCGAACAAGTGACAGGTTAAGCTTGAGGCTTTCCCAGAGTCTAAACATAAAAGCCTGATTAAAAATTGACTTGCTTCTTGAAAAAATGATGCCTTCATTACATACTGTAGCAGCGTTTAAACGGCCCCATATTAATAAAGTCATAAACCAAAATTAAGGCTTGTCTGGAACCAATTCTGGTTTTCTGAATTATTCCTCAGGGGCAGAGAAGCCCAGAAAAATACATAGAGTCACATACACAGGCATACAGCCAGAAACACTGGGATACTGGGATCAGGGCAGGACTGAGGAGGCCGGGGCCCCTGGGTTTAATAATAATTATAATAATAATAATAATAATAATAATAATAATACACACAAATTAAAATATGCTTTGAGGTTCCTAGAACCATTAATATGCAACATGCCTACACTGCAAAAAATGCTTTTCTTACTTAGTATTTTTGTCTTGTTTCTGGTCCAAACATCTAAAAATTCTCAAAACAAGAAGCATTTACTAGCCAAATAAAAATTATTGTCTTGTTTTGGGGGGAAATAACTCAAAATTAAGTGAGTTTTTGCTTAAAATAAGCAAAATAATCTGCCAATGGGGTAAGCAAAATAATCTTAATTCAAACAGAAAACAAGATTATTTATCTTACCCCATTGGCAGATTATTTTGCTTAAAATAAGCAAAAACTCCCTTAATTTTGAGTTATTTCCCCCAAAACAAGACAAAAACTTTTGCTTGTCTAGTAAATGCTTCTTAATGTAAGATTCTTTAGATATATGGACTGAAAACAAGACAAAAATGCTAAGTAAGAAAAGCATTTTTTTCAGTGTAGCATAGTCACAGTTTAGAGGTAATATTAAATAGCCATTATAATACAATTAAATACAGAATGTGCTCAAAAAACCTGAAATAACAATAAAGCCAGAGATAAGACTGAAATACAGCCAGGACGCATTACAACATTGGTGTAACATTGTTTTGGTGTTGCTGTTGTTGTCGTTTAACTTGAGAGAGAAAAAATGAAGCTTATTTAAGCCGGGTTCACATGTACACAACTTGAGACAAATTTTGTGAATCCTAAAAGATTCCTCTGATCCTAGACCAAAATCCGAAGTCTTTGATCACTTTGACATGTTCACCGACAGCCGATTAGTGACCGTTGAGATAAAATTTGACCTCAGACGAAATTCTGACAGTGTCCGAAGATTTAAGGCTCAGTCCTGTAGTGTGGCTTCTCCTACGACAACCGTCAAGTCAAACACCAACATGAGCGCAGAGCCTGATGAAGCTATTACTGAGACAACAAACCACAGTTGCTCCACACACACACACACACGTCTTTGTGTTTTTTTACAGTTTCCTTTTAAAGGGTTAGTTCACCCAAAAATGAAAATTCTGTCATTAATTCCTCACCCTCATGTCGTTCGACACCCGTCAGACCTCCGTTCATCTTCAGACACAAATGAAGATATTTTAGTGTAAAGCTGATGCTGAGAAAGGCTTCAGATAGGCCTCCATTGGCATTCAGTACATTCACACTCACAAGACCCATAAAAGGCACTTAAAACGTCGTTACAAAGTCCATCTCACCACAGTGACTCTACAATAATTTTACGATGCGACGACAAAAGTTTTTGTGCGCAAAAAAAAATCTAAATAACACCTTTATCCAACTTGTTCTTGTCTTCCGTGTGTTCCTCCACGACGCATGCGCGAGAATATGACGCAGATCCGGCGTTCGGACACATGACCCAGAAGCGATTTGTTTACGAGCAGAGGAAGACGCGCGTATCTCAGCTGTTGAATTCTACATTGATCGTGCTTTAGGTCTCGGCGTAGTTCTCAAAATGGGGCTAAAGTGAGCATTTCATGGATTCCCGAACGCCGGATCTACGTCATATTCTCGCGCATGCGTCGTGGAGACACACACGGAAGACAAGAAGAGGTTGGATAAAGGTGTTATTTTGATAGTGGCTATTGTTGAGCCACTGTGGACTTTTGATTTTTTTTTGCGCACAAAAACTATTGTCGTCGCATCGTAAAATTATTGCTGAGCCACTATGGACTTTGTAACGACGTTTTAAGTGCCTTTTATGGGTCTTGGGAGTGTGAATGTACTGAATGCCAAAGGAGGCCTATCTGAAGCCTTTCTCAGCATCAGCTTTACACTAAAATATCTTCATTTGTGTCTGAAGATGAACGGAGGTCTGACGGGTGTCGAACGACATGAGGGTGAGGAATTAATGACAGAATTTTCATTTTTGGGTGAACTAACCCTTTAAAGAGAAGCCATGATCAAAATTAGCGCTAGAGATTTTTTTGTTTGCTAGCCACCATTTCTATCCCGCATGTGAATGGGTAGTTGACAAATAAGATTGACATCAATGGGAAAGTGTTTCCAAACTTTTGGCTGGTACTGTACTATAATATACACATAATTAATATTGGCCGATATATCGATATCAGACTTTTTTAACCCCTAAAATCGGTATCGGCATCGGTCCCCAAAAACCCCTATCAGGTATAACAGGTATGTGTCTTTCCAATGCAAATCCAATCAAGTCCAATCACAGTGCAGAAACATCTCAAGGATGAGGAAATGGGATGCACATAAGCACATTGCCCACAACATCACTGCGGTTACACCCATGAGTTGCAAAAAGACTGTGTGGCAGCATTAGCGTTCAGCTTGAATGCCACAAAAACACAACAAACACATCTAAAATGGGAAAGAGCTGTTGTGTGATTGACTGAACAGACTGGAGAAATTGGAGCTATCAGAAGCAAATGAATCCAGCCAGCGAAGCATGGATTTTGGTTTGTCATGTATGTTGATTTTTTTTTAATAGAATCATACTCTAGGTTGTATATTGTATTGACAACGCAATTAAATATTTTGCAACCTATATTCTGTGTATCTGTTAAGTTTTTCTCAGCATTTATTATGATGAGCATTGTGTTATAGAAATACCCTTATGAAAAAGAAGTTTATTCAAGTGTGCTATTAGTATACTTCTTTAAAACGAATAAATAAGTATAATTTTAGTCTACTTTTTATATACTTCTATGAAATATACGTTATGAACTTCTCAGAAATATACTTAAAATTGCTCAAGTATACTTGACTTATACTGACAGAAATGTCTAAGTATATTTGGCCTATACTTGTACTCAATCTTGATATACTTAAAAGTATAATTAAGTATTCAAAGTATACTTGGCTTGTAATTGTGTTTAATCATTTGATTAAATAGCCTATCAAATTTACTTTTCTTACAGTTTTACATACAGTCTAATTAAACTTACATTATTTGAAAATATTGTATAAAATAATAACAGATATGTTCCTAATTCTACGTATCTGAATTTCTTTGAAAATTGGGCATTTACTTAAAATCTACTTTCCACACTGAATTTACCAGCTATCCGTGTTTTCACTGTTATATGGTAGGGGGCGCTAGACACATCTTCTAGTACAGAATCTCCGGATTAAAATACAGGAGAAGAAGAAGCAGAAACAAGCGATAGAAGCATTGCTCAAGCAAATGTAAAATAACGCATTCAT
This sequence comes from Gobio gobio, assembly GCF_949357685.1. NCBI lineage: Eukaryota > Metazoa > Chordata > Actinopteri > Cypriniformes > Gobionidae > Gobio > Gobio gobio. Next base: position 42,957,283 of record NC_137117.1, read on the forward strand.
TAAACATTAAACAGCATGTAAATCAAAACGGCCTAATGTTACTGAATGAAATGTCGAACCCATGAAGAGGAAACGACTGTGAAGCTTTGGGGTGTTGGACTCGATCCCCTCCATCTGTGTTTTGATCATCTTTCTGAATCTGATCAAGGCGTAGTTTTTGACAAAAATGCAATTTTATCAATGTTTTGTTTAAAGGGTTAGTTCACCCAAAAATGAAAACTCTGTCATTAATTCCTCACCCTTATGTCGTTCGACACCCGTCAGACCTCCGTTCATCTTCAGACACAAATGAAGATATTTTAGTGTAAAGCTGATGCTGAGAAAGGCTTCAGATAGGCCTCCATTGGCATTCAGTACATTCACACTCCCAAGACCCATAAAAGGCTCTAAAAGCGTCGTCACAAAGTCCATCTCACCACAGTGACGCTACAATAATTTTACGATGCGACAACAAAAGTTTTTGTGCGCAAATAAAAATCAAAATAACACCTTTATCCAACTTGTTCTTGTCTTCCGTGTGTGTCTCCACGACGCATGCGCGAGAATATGACGCAGATCCGGCGTTCGGACACATGACCCAGAAGCGATTTGTTTACAAGTAGAGGAAGACGCGCGTATCTCAGCTGTTGAATTCTACATTGATCGTGCTTTAGGTCTCGGCGTAGTTCTCAAAATGGGGCTAAAGTGTGCATTTCATGGATTCCCGAACGCCGGCGATACGTCATATTCTCGCGCATGCGTCGTGGAGGCACACACGGAAGGCAAGAACAAGTTGGACAAAGGTGTTATTTTGATTTTTTTTTTGCGCACAAAAACTATTGTCGTCGCATCGTAAAATGATTGTAGAGTCACTGTGGTGAGATGGACTTTGTAACGACGTTTTAAGTGCCTTTTATGGATCTTGGAAGTGTGAATGTACTGAATGCCAATGGAGGCCTATCTGAAGCCTTTCTCAGCCTCAGCTTTACACTAAAATATCTTCATTTGTGTCTGAAGATGAACGGAGGTCTGACGGGTGTCCAACGACATGAGGGTGAGGAATTAATGACAGAATTTTCATTTTTGGGTGAACTAACCCTTTAAAATGTTGCCTTTCTTTGTGAAACTCACAAGTACACTTGCAGTATAAAACTACTAAACTAGTAGTTTACTGAGAGTACACTTCAAAGTGTACTTTCATAAACTAAAAATATTTACCACAAGTATTAAAATAGTAAACTACTAGTATACTTATAAGTTCACTTGTAGTACAGATGCAGTATTCCTGTATTTCCTTGGCATCTAAACCAGAGACGTCCATGGACGAGGGTTCTTTGGTAAGTTGATAACTGTCAAGTTTAACTGCCTTTAATTGAAGCAGATAATTGTTTGTTTTACTCCTGTTTTCACAGTTTCCCCTCCTAGTGCCAGCCAAGCAGGATGTTCTGGCACTCAGTGACGCCAATGTATACCCTCTTTAAAGACGCTAATAATTTCAAGAATGGAATGATAAGCTCCAACTATTTGTTTTCTTTGAACGTGCAAATAAAGAGGGTTACCTTGCCTTCCATGTGTGTGTTTTCTTTTAATAATGTCAGAGACTCAGAGGCTTCATCGTACCAACAGTGAACTAATAAACCTTCTCATCTTGTAAATCTCCCAGATGAAGATGAATGAATCGTACAGATGTCTGCTCTAATACTGTGGTACCACGTGCTCATGGCTTCAGAGACAGACGTCTCAAGACCCTGTCAAATCTCAGGGCATCAGTGCGATTTGTGTCCGTAAGGGACTAGGAAATATAAGGCCAAGGCTTTTCCAAATTAATAAAAAAGACATGCACTCTGCATTGGGGGAATTTGACCTCAGCTGAAATGTACAGTGCTGGAATTATTGAGTGAGAGCCTTATCCAAGAAAGAGATAAAAGTCACGAAAAACTAGGTTATCAAATGCTCTTCCAGTGTGACGTAAAATATGTGATGACTTTATCTCTATCACTAATTAAATAAAGTGAAACTTTTTGTTTTGAGCAGCCCTGACAGTTCACTGTTCACACAGAATCACTCAAGACAACAGATAAGCAAGTATTAACACCACCCCGGGACAGATTTAAAGGGGTGGTTGATTATCATTTCACTTTTTTAACTTTAGTTAGTGTGTAGTGTTGCTGTTTGAGCATAAACAACATCTGCTCAAAGTTCAAAGCAAAGGGAGATATTTTCTTTTACAGAAATCGCTTTTAAAGGACTACAACAAATGGTAGGGACTACAACGCCCTTAGTGACATCACTAACCCTAAAATTTACATAAACCCCGCCCCCAGGCACACGCAACAAAGGCCATGTTGAGAAGAGGAAGAGTTGTTGTAGTCGAGCACATTTGAGAGTCGCTCAAGCTCATCCGTCTTTTCACATTTATTGCAATACAGTACGAACACAAATGCAATAGCATGTCATAAAGCAAGATGACAACATAACCGTAATTAAACTAAACTACACCTGTTCTCTCTTCATGCAGCAGATATTCTCTGCTCTGTGTGTCTTACAACAGTTCCCACACAAGCGATTCATAGATTAGCATGACAGAATATGCTAATCGATGACTTGACGATAGTTAACTCCACATAAGCTGCATAAATTCATCAACTAACCCTTCAGAAACGTCCTGTCTCATTCTACATGTTGTCACTTCTTCTTGAGTCTCTCCATCATTGTCCGGCTCCGGTTTGAACATAAAAGGCTGAACAATTTCTGAGATTTTCAGTGCGTGTCTGCATGAGGTAATCCAACACGATCTCATGACAATGCGTATCATTAGTACGAGTGTGCAATCTCGTGGAATGTATACGCCAAAATGAGTTTTGCATATGCTACGCAGTTTTTCGCGTGCATATGATACGCACTTTATGGCGTGTATATGACATGCTTTTGGGTAGGGTGGGGGGTTCGTACGTATAATACGCCATAAAGTGCGTATCATATGCACGCGAAAAACGGCGTACCATATGCACGGCAAAACTCATTTTGCCATATACATTCCACGAGATTGCAATCTCGTATTATTTATACGCATTTTCGTGAGATCGGCCTCGGTAATCGGAACTGCTAATACGAGCTCTTGAAGCTCCGCCCTTTTTTAGAAACAGGGCGGGAGCAGCAGCTCATTTGCATTTAAACGGACACACACAAAAAGGCGCGTTTTTGCTCACCCTCAAAAAGTGACAATTTTAACATGCTATAAAAAATTACATGTATCTGTCGGGTATTTTGACCTAAACTTCACATACACACTCTGGGGAAATCAGAGACTTATTTTACATCTTGTAAAAAGGGCCATTATAGGACCCCTTTAATGTTTTTGTTTCCATAAAATTGTAATGTATGATTATATATCGGTAGAGGTGTGGCGATACTTTTAGCTCACAAGACAAGATGATGCACAATGTCAGGCTCACGAGAATATTAGGCGATAATTTTCACACTGTTTTTAAGAACTTTTCAAATATGACTGGAAAAAAAAATATTTTATTCGACTGAAAGTCATTAAATGCAAAACAATGCAAATGCCTTTTGAAATGTTTTAACTAATCCTGTAATGAATGTCACTTTGCTTCTACTGTCTGAGTATGAATTATCATATGCCGTAAAAGACAGAACAATGTAATCCAAGCACTGTAAAAGGTTTTGCCACAAACTAAACAAGCTTTTCACCTTGACTAGAAATATTGTCTCGTTTAAATATCGCAAGATCTCATTCACTCCTATAAGTTTAGTATTTTTTCATAGTGATGGCAGAGACATTGTCCCTTCATCATTGTAGTCAACATGGGAGCACATATTATAAACACAGTGCTACAATAGTCTCCTACTGACTACATTTCCTCATTGACCATCGCATGCAAGTATGTCCCATGTTTTTGCAGGAATGTGGAAGACATGACATGCTTCAAATTTTCCACATTGTTAAACAAGGTCATAAAGTGGATCATCTAAAATCACAGTCCAAAATTCCTAGGATCAAGTACAAAAATTAGAAATTCATGGAAAGTAAATAAGCCCTTTAAAATAGTCTAAATTTGCACACTATCCATGCTAAATATTATGTAAAACTGGGAAATAGGATGTCAAAGATGCCTGGATGATACTCTTTCCAGTGGATTATGGGAGTGTTTATCCCTACATCGCCCACAAACACCTTCAGCAACGGAAGAGGAGTTTACAGCAGTTCTCTTTCAATTTTTCCAGTTGTACAGGATCCAGAAGGGAGCAGAATCTCATTGAGCCCCATGTTAAAATGGTCAACTTTAGAGCAGAATAAAACATGTTTACAGCCTGGTACAAATTGTGCTTTTGGTCTATACGGCTCATTTTGCCCTTCATGACAACTGTGAGGGGGGTGAATTTTTTTTATAGCTCATTCGTTTACATTATATAAAGCCTTAAAGTTCTGCATAATTAAGGGCGTGGCCACTTCGAGTGACAGGTGGATAGCCATTTATCTGCTGTCTGTTAGTCATCGCGTCACTTAAGCTCCGCCCACGTCCCGCCTTTTTGCCCATTTTCTGTTATCCGGGAGTGACACGCGATGACGCGCTGCCAAGATGGCAACGGCCAGCTTTGCGCTTCAGAACGGCTCATCAGAATCCTATGGGTGACGTCACGGACACTACGTCCATATTTTTTTACAGTCTATGAGGCCTACACAGGTGACGAGATTTATTTTAGTACACTTCACCGAAAACAACACTACAAAAGAATCATGTAAAACAGATCAAAATAAACTTTGACATGAGAACAAAATGTATGTAGAAATGTAACGTTAACTTATACAACTCAATTTATGATATCTAAATGTTTCCTTATTTCACTAAACACTTTAGTGAGTTTTCACTGAGTTTTGTGAACTTTTCTTTATTAAACAGGCTTTTTTATGCTTTTAGGCTCGTTTTGTAAATATAAGCAACTAATTTGTATGTGCAAACTGGACCACCCTTACTTCGCCCGCCACAAGCTCCTTGTCTGCAACACGACAAGAGGCCATAACGGAGAAATTAATTTTGTTCATTTGTAAGGACATGAGAGCGATCAGTGTCGTGGATGGGGCGGCTTCATGGAGTTCCTTCAAGCAATGGAACCGAGGTACTGACTGAAGAGATATTGCATGAATGAAGGATAAATGCACTGCTTCCACTGGTTTGATTATTTACCGTTTCAAGTCAAAGAAAAGTTCCATGTTTACCACAACACAGCTCGCTCGGAGCGTTCAATAATATGCTGTAAAACTTATATTAATATTTGTTTCAATCACTGAATGAAGCCTGCTATATTTGGGACAAGAGTCGCGACCTTAAATTGCTTGCACAAAACTCTTGATCAGTCTCAAAATGTGTTTGTTCATTTAACCCGTTATGCGCAGAGAGCGTGAGGGCGAGAGAGATGAGGTCTGCGGTCTTAGCCATTAGTTGATTTACTTGTTTTTGTCTAGGTAATACGTTGTCAAATATGTTTAAACTTAAATAGACTACCTATATAAGTAGTTATGTCTCTTTGTATTCATTTGTCCTGTTATTGACGTAATGCGCGTCATTGATAAAATGCGCAACCAGATGTTCGAATAGTTCGAATATTCATGCTTTTTTTAGAGGGAATATTCGAACGTCATTTTTGAGCAATTTTGACAGCCCTAGTATACATGTATGTACCCACAGCAGACAATAAACGTATTAAAGTTTACGATCATGATGCAAAGTAATTATTAAAAGACCATTGGTGTTCATGAGGTATTTCCTGATATTTTTTTACAGAAAAACATTTGGCGGAAGATATCTCCCCTAAAAAATTTGAAGAATTTAGAAAGAAAACAAGCTAAATATTTTGTTGGAATGAATGTTATACAGAGAAAGAAGATAAAAATTAGGAGGATTGAATAGTCAAATCTACCACAATGATGTCCAAAGGAAACATATGTATTGAGCCAAACAGTGGAAGAGAGAATGAAAGCGATAAAAAAAGGATATAAAGAAAGATGTCCTGTTAATGTGTCAGGCCAATGGAAAGATGAAAGTAGAAGTCAGTGAATCTCATTATCCTGGTTTACGGTCTACCCATAATCCCTGACAGGCTAGTGAAGAATCCAGATGAGTTATGCTACTGCTTTCCTCAACATATTATTTATTATAAAGATGTTGGTTTACTGCTCTGACAATGGTCAGATACTGAGAGAAGTTGAGTATCAGAGTCAGTGAAGAACCACAAGCTCAAATTTCTGTTATGTAAACAGAGTAACAGGCAAATGCTTTTTTGACAGCTTTTTGGAAGCCAAGATCTTTGTCACCTCCAAGTTCTCCAGCCCAGTCACACAGCTCTCATATAAAAATCTCAACCAGGCCGTCAAATCGAGAGAGACTTGTTTGTTTTTCTTCCATGTGGATTTTAAATGTGCCCTGCATCCAAACGTAACCATGAGCTCAGCCAAAAGGGAGAAGACTGAGAAACTTTAAACCTCTAGAGATTATTTTTCTCGACGATGCCATTTTAACTACCATGTAAATAGTATGCTTGCATGTTGATGGTTACTAACACTATTAAAATGCACATGCACATATAATACAATCAAAAATACAGGCATAAATCCATACACACACATACACAAGTTCCATACAACATCCTGAATCAATCAAGTCAAGTCAAAATTTATTTAGCTTTTTAACACTTAACAGGATTTAAAGGTTTTCAAAACGTTAATCCTGACATGCTTTCTAGGTATTTTAGTCTAGAAATGACCTTCGGCCTGAGGCTCTAGGCTCTGGTCTGACCTTCAAATGACCTCCAGCTCTAGGCTCTTGTCTAAACACTGAACTTTCTCACCGTCTAAACAGCCAGCACCCTAACCGAAATGCAGCGGTGGAAAGTAACGGATTACATTTACTCGCGTTACTGTAATTGAGTAGTTTTTCTGCGTACTTCTACTTTTTTAAGTAGTTTTAAAAATCTGTAATTTTACTTTTACTTAAGTATGTTTTGTTTGAAGTATTGTACTTCGCTACATTTTAAACCACATCCGTTACTGAGTAAAAATAAATATTACAAAGGGGGTTCCATCAAAATAGCCGGGTGTTCTCCCGGAGGATATCAAATTAGCAAAAAAATGTTGATGCAAAGGAGGAAACACATTGAACATGTTCGGGAACACCATCCCTCTGTGCGGATAAAGGTACGTTTATAACTTAAGGCTGAATGTTTTCTGTGATGCAGAGGGAATCCCGGAATTACATTATAACGCAGATGTCACGTAACACACGCAAACTGATGGATGAATGAATACATCAACGGTAAAGCTGTTCAATAAATCAAATCGCGACATGGTCTGTGAATATTAAAGCTCAAAACACTGCTATATAAATATGATCTGCTTGTTCTGTCTCTGTGTGAATGAGCAGCGCCGTTTCGTCTACTAGCCTACACGCTTAAGTAGCCTCGCGCTCGTGGTGTTTAACGTCTCAAAAAACATATTTGGGCATGAACATACAGTATGAACATTTCCAGAGCTGATCTGAGACCCCCTAATGAACATTTTCATCATTTTATTTGATTGAAAGCCATTATCAAATACACTCTGAAACAGATCCTCCCTGAAATAGGTCCTCACTAAAACCCGTCAAAATAAACGGTTTAACTAGAGGAAATTGTGACAGAAATATATTACTATTGTAGGCCTATAGAATACTTGTCAAAATAATAATAATAGCAGCAATAAAAATATTACATAATTTAAACATTATTTAAGAATATATTTTTAAATCCATAGTTTAATTTAGTAAAACAGCAGCGCTTTGCCCCAAAAATGAAAGGATAAGTATTTGATTACCACCGTTTTGGTAATGTATTTGTATTAAATCATAAAAAGACAAATTTCTTAGGACTCTATTATTCTTAAAGTTGTTAATCTATTCATAATAATTTATTTAGTTCATTAGACATGTTTTATTGAAATTTTAATTAAAAAAAAAAAATGGTTTCAAGTTTGTTATAATAAAGCATTTGTTCAACCAAAAAAATAAAAAATCAGTTTCCATTTATTTAATGCCATTTTAACTGGTGATAATAAAAACCATAATTTAATAATACAGTTCAGGGCTCCAGAGTGCGACTAAATGGTCGCATTTTGCGACTAAAATTTGAGAGTGTGCGACTGAATTTTACATCCAGTCGCACATGTGCGACCAGTAAATTTGCCTGCTGTCGGTACTGGATAAATTAAGAAAATACACTTACTAATTATAATTGATAGACGTTATGTCTGGCAAATTCTATCTTTGCCAGCCGTTTCTATGAGAGAATATTAAATAATTTGTCCGTGATGCATTTTTGCCATTCGCAATCCAGAAGAGAGAGAGAGAGAAAGCGAGCGAGCGAGAGAGAGAGAGAGAGAGAGAGAGAGAGAGAGAGAGAGAGAGAGAGAGAGAGAGAGAGAGAAAAAGCGAGCGAGAGCTCTCTCACGTGGAGCTGCAGCGAACACAACACGTCAGTCAGCTTAAATGAGTGACGATGGCCAAGAGAACTACACAAAAGTTTAGTCTGCTTAAACTTTAGGGATGTGCTGTGATATTAATTTAATTTTATTTTCGATTTTGGCTTCCAAGAATTATAAAAAGATGATATGAGGTAAAACGTCTCGGTTACGTATGTAACCCTCGTTCCCTGAGGAGGGAACGGAGACGTACGTTAGTGACTAACGAATGGGGGTTTCGCTTAGAAGCCAATCATCTTCGAGTATTCAACAGCGCCCAATGGCAGTGCCAATGCCATGGGCATGCGGAATTTGCATGCGTAACTCCGCCCCACCTCGTGGGTATATAAGGAAGTACGCTGGCAACATCGCATTATGTTACTGCTGCAGGAGCCAAGACTGAACTCCGCGTTCCAGGCAGCACAGCTGACGTGGCAAGGAAACGTACGTCTCCGTTCCCTCCTCAGGGAACGAGGGTTACATACGTAACCGAGACGTTCCCTTTCGTTCAGTCACTACGACGTACGTTAGTGACTAACGAATGGGGGATCCTATACAACAACGCCACTCAGCTGTCATCCAGTGCCCTGCGTAAGTGTGAGTACCCTGTCGTAAGACTAGTACGGACGAAGGACTCCCACTTATCACAGGATTACCAAGGTACACTGGGAAGCATATCCCAGTGAGGGAATGCCAAGATGCCTACCCGTGGGGAGGACTTATAGAATACACATATGACCCGCTAAGGGCTGCATATGGAAGATCTCTAGGGTACCAGCCGAAGGTGGATTTTTAACCCTAGGGGCGGCAGGAACTTGCCAAGGGAAAGACACCTGCTCGCTGAGGAGGCTTACGGTGGAAATACTCGTGTGGGGGTCGCCGGAGGGGAACCATGCACACGGAGCACCTGGCCGGACATGAGGGTCTGGGCTCGAAAGGGCAGACTGAACTGATGTCGGCGTCGACAGTGCTGGAGGAGCTCAGGGCTCTCGGGGAGCTCACCTGAGGAAAATATCGCACGTATCCAGTCCTGGGAGTGGAATGGCGAGCAAGCGAAGACACCTGAGCCTGGTCCATTACCGGCCACCCGTAGGGGCGAGTACATAGTCGGACACTGGCTCCACTCGGAGATTGTAGAATCTGGCGAATGTGTTGGGTGTCGCCCAGCCTGCAGCTCTGCAGATGTCTGTTAGCGAGGTGCCATGGGCTAGAGCCCAAGAGGAGGCCACACTCCGGGTGGAGTGTGCCCTCACACCAAGGGGACATGGTCGGCCTTGCTGTTGGTAAGCCAAAACAATGGTGTCCACTATCCAGTAAGACAACCTCTGCTTTGAGAGAGCTCTTCCCTTCCGCTCTCCACCATAACAGACAAAGAGCTGGTCTGAGGTCCTGAAACACTGCGTCATGTCTACGTAGGCGCGGAGAGCGCGTACTGGACAGAGCAATGCCAAGGCTGGGTCTGCCTCCTCCAAAGGCAGCGCTTGCAGGTTCACCACCTGATCTCGGAACGGAGTGGTGGGAACCTTGGGCACATATCCGGGCCGGGGTCTCAGGATCACGTGAGAGTTAGCCGGCCCGAACTCAAGGCACGCTTCGTCAACCGAAAATGCTTGCAGGTCCCCGACCCTCTAAGCGAGGCCAATGCAGTCAGCAGAGCCGTCTTCATAGACAAGAACTTAATCTCAGCCGACCGCAAAGGCTCAAAGGGAGGCCTCTGCAGAGCACTTAAGACTACTGAGAGGTCCCAAGAGGGAACGAGAGGAGAGCGAGGAGGATTCAGTCTCCTCGCCCCCCTCAGGAACCTGATGATCAGGTCGTACTGCTACTTACCTTTTTGTCTCCCAGGAGATCGTGGTAGGCAGATATTGCGGCCACGTACACTTAAGGGTGGAAGGAGACAGCCTTCGTCCCACCCCCTCCTGGAGAAACGAAGCACAGACCCGATCGGGCATTTCCAGGGGTCTTCCTGGCGGGAAGAGCACCATGTGACGAAGAGGTCCCACTTCAACGCATAGAGGTGTCGTGTAGACTCTGCCCTAGCGGAAGTGATGGTAGCGGCCACCGCAGGTGGAGGGCTACTCAAACCAGCCGCGTCCCGTCCAGAAGCCACACGTGGAGCTTCCAGAACGCTGGACGCGGGTGCCAAAAGGTGCCCCGTCTCTGAGTGAGGAGTCTCAGAGGAATAGGCCAGGGAGGGGCTGTCGCAAGGAGTAGCAGTTCTGAGAACCAGGTCCGGCCGTGCCAACAGGGCGACCAACATGACCTGCTCCTTGTCCTCCCTGATCTTGCACAGTACCTGTGCGAGAAGGCTCACTGGGGGAAACACATAATTGCGTAGCCCCGACGACCAGCTGTGCGCCAGTGCATCCGTGCCGACCATAGGTCAGGGAATAATACAGGGAGCAATGGGAAGAGTCCTGGGAGGCAACAGGACTACCTGTGCGTCGCCGAACCGTTCCCATATCAGCTGGACCGTCTGGGGATGGAGTCTCCATTCTCCAGGAAGTGGCTGAAGCCGTGAGCTCGTAGGCTGCACGGTTCAGGACTCCCGGGATTTGGACAGCATGAAGGGACCTCAGATGCTTCTGACTCCAAAAAACGAGATGGCGGGCGAGTTGAGACATACGGTGGGAGCGTAGACCGCCCGGCCTTGTCGTCTGTCCTGACCAGTACATGTTGACCCTTCAGCAACGCTCGGAAGCGGTGCAGGGCGAACCGTACTGCCAGCAACTCGAGGCAATTGACATGCAGAAGGCGCTGGGGTCCTATCCAGGAGCCCGTGGCTGCTTGTCCATTGCACATGGCACCCCAGCCCGTGGATGATGCATCTGTTGATACAACAAGATGCCTGGAAACTCGTTCTAAGGACACTCCGGTCCGTAGAAAACTGAGGTTCGACCACGGGGAGAGAGTCTGTAAGCAGGCCCGAGTCACTTGTACCCGGAGCGTGCCAGACCGCCATGCCCATCTCGGGACTCGATCGCGTAGCCCGTGCTGAAGCGGTCTCATATGAAGCAATCCGAGCGGCGTTACCGCGGCTGCAGATGCCATATGCCCCAGGAGCCTCTGAAACAGTTTCAGTGGAACCGCACTCTTGCCCTCGACTTGTCGAAGGGAAGTCAGCAGAGACTGCGCGCGCTCGCTCGAAAGCTGCGCGCACATGGCGACCGAGTCGATCCATACCGAGAAAAGAGATCCTCTGCGCGGGGCAAAGTTTGCTCTTCTCCCAGTTGACCCGAAGGCCCAGACGGGCTAGGTGATGGAGCACCAAATCTCTGTGTCCGCAAACCTGCTCTCGAGAGTGACCCAGTATGAGCCAGTCGTCGAGGTAATACAGGATGCGAACCCCGTGCTGCCGAAGGGGCGCAAGGGCTGCCTCTGCAATCTTCGTAAAGACGCGAGGGGACAGAGATAGCCCGAATGGTAGAACTGCGTACTGATATGCCCGCCCCTCGAAAGCAAACCGTAGGAACGGTCTGTGTCGAGGTAGAATGGAGACATGGAAGTAGGCGTCCTTCAGGTCGATCGCTGCAACCAATCGTCTGGACGAACGCATTCGAAAAGGCGTTTCGCTGTCAACATCTTGAACGGAAACCGGTGGAGGTAACGGTTCAAGACGCGCAGGTCCAGGATCAGTCAAGCCCACCGGTCTTTTTGGGTACAATGAAGTACGGGCTGTAAAACCCGGAATTCACCTCGGCTGGAGGGACAGGTTCGATCGCACCCTTCGCCAGTAGGGTGGCAACCTCCGCTCGCATGACGGGGGCATTAGCCCCGATCATAGTGGAACGGACTCCTCGGAAGCAGGGAGGAACCTGCGCGAACTGAATCGCGTAGCCGCACCTGACTGTCTTTCGCGACCCAGCGGGACAGCCCTGGAATCTGAAGCCAGGCTCCCAGGAACTGCACCAGCGGGGTCAATCGGACTACAGGTATACCCGGAGTGGGGCAGCGATGCAGCGTTACCGACCCGGACAAGGGAGGCTGTTGGGCGTCCCGGTGTGGGGGTGCGGTTAACGGCTGCGTCCTGACAGAGGAGACCAGGGAAGGACGCGCGTTCCACTGGGGTCTGCTCTGCCAGGAGGCTGGCGACAGAGAGGGATGCGAGTGGCGGGACCCGTGGGTGGCGCGCACTGTCGTCACCGGTCTCTGGGTCCTCAGAGACAGGAACATGAGTTCTTCCCAAGCGCTGCTAGCCCGGGGGCCAGCAGAGGAAGGATTTTCCCCCGGCCCTCCACCGGGGGAAGGAGAGGCCCTGCTACCATCCCCTGGGAAGAACTGGAACCCATCTCTGAGTTGTCCACCTCCAGCGTGGCGTTTAACCAGTCTGGGGAGCGGACTGGGCGACATCCTCAACCACCTCCACGGCGCGGCCCAGTTTAAGGCTGCTGCTGGGGCCGGGCGGGAAGAGGGAGGGCGCCCTCGGCGGCGAGCGGACTGAGGCGACTGAGCCGGCGGCTGGTGCAGCAGCTGGCCGCCGGGGCAGTACGTGTTACAGCCTCAGTCTGCTCTGGGGCGGCCGAGAACTGTTGGGCGCATTTCCCAGCAGCGCCGCCGAAAAGGCCAGCCTGGGATATGGGTGAGTTGAGGGGGCGGGCCCACTCAACGTCCTCCAAATCACCAGGTAAGGCCAGGTGTTCTCCCGGACCACAGCTGTGGACATCTCCCGACCCAGGGAGCGTGTGGCCACCTTCACCGCCCGGGGGCGGGATCAGTCGCGGCACGCAGCTCAATGAAGAGCCCTGGGTCGGCTCCACCCTTGTGCATGTGCAACGGGGCGGCGGCCTGCCCGTAGCTCTGCAGGACCACGCCACCGAAGTAGACGAGCCCACAGGCTTTGGGAGGGTGCTTAGGACAGCCACACCACGCCACGTCAAAGCCCTCTGTGGACACCGTAGTGCGCAACAGAGAGTTCAACAGTGGGGGTGAGGGGGCCCCAGTGTACCCTAGGCCGCGGCCCCATCAAGGGCAGAGAAGGCGGAGGAGGCCACCAAACGATCGCGGGAAGCACGGGGACTTCGAGGACCGCGTGATCTCCTCATGCACCTCGGGAGCGAAAGGCATTGGGGGCGGGGCCCAACAGCTGTCGGGTGCCGTCCCCAAAAACCAAACGCGCAACCACGAGCACTCGCGACTGGGCGGAGTTCCACACCAGCGCGAGACTCGTGGCTCCCCGAGATAACATGGCTGTCAACCTTAGGTCGGATCAGGCAGCGCTGACACACCCGGAGGCGGAGCACAACTCCTAATCGTCATCCCCAAAGGACTCCAGCCCACCTTGGGATGCGGCGATCGACATCTCACTGCTATCTGGAGCGTGGACGAAACGAACGAGGCGTCAGAGACGGGCCGCTGTTTCAGTCCAACACTCGCGGGTTTAAGCAATGTGCGAGAGGGGGCGTGGCCCGAGGAATGATCGTCGGGGTTCTTAATACCACGGCACCGCACTCAGGTCACCCTGGCCACCAGCCAAAGTACCACCTCACTCGGAGATGGTAGATTGGGGTGTGGCAGAGGGGACTCTCTCTCCTCACGGAGATCACTGAGTCTCGACCGCAACATCGCGATGGTCACGTTCCCGCAGTGGGAACATGACGCATCCACAAACACTGCCCAAACGTGCTGAAGCCCAAACACATCGAGCAGTGAATGTGCCCATAGACAGCAACGGAGATCGATCGCACCCGGAAGTGCACGGGCGAACCGTCTTGAAAAAGACGTGCCACGCGCAAGCTCTTTTTGTGAGAGGAAAGCTCTGCAGAGTGCCGAAGCACCCAGGGAAACACACACACAGCTGTTGCAGATCACTGCACAGATCAGCAGGCAGGCAGCATGAGATCGCTGGAACGCGCCGTAACACCAACACCCTGGAGAACCGCTCGTCTCGAAGACTGAAGAGAAGACTTCAGAATTCAGGCTTGTAGGAGTGAAGAGATCCTCTTGGCTCCAAATAATGCGATGCCATAATGCGATGTTGCCAGCGTACTTCCTTATATACCCACGAGGTGGGGCGGAGTTACGCATGCAAATTCCGCATGCCCATGGCATTGGCACTGCCATTGGGCGCTGTTGAATACTCGAAGATGATTGGCTTCTAAGCGAAACCCCCATTCGTTAGTCACTAACGTACGTCGTAGTGACTGAACGAAAGGGAACTAATCCTATAGCCGTGTTCCGTCGAGCTCATCCTTCCCTTCACAGCCTTGCGCTGTCATTTCTCAGTGTCAGATTCAGTGATTGTTGTAAACTGCAGTCTCTACTGTTGCTAAACTGCGGGATGTGTTTGATAATAAAGAGATATTAAATGCACAATAATCCGCGCAAGAGACGCTGTTTCCAACTTCAAGGCGGCTTATGTGTGTGTGCTGCGAAATGGACCGACTTCACTTAATATTGTAGGCTTCGTGTCCGCGTCTAAACCATCAAATAAACAACAAATAGCCTGTGTCAAATTGACCGGATTGGAGAGTAGTTATTTTAACAGTTTATATCTTAAATGGGCGTAAATAGTTTGGAGAAATAGGAGAATATGATATTATTAGTTCTACACTTGATCGGTCTTAAAGGGGCAGCGTCTAATAAACCTGCTGACGATTGAGCCATTAATTCGAATCGAACAAAAGGCAAATAGAAAATATTCACATCTCTTCAATTAATAACTTTAGCTTTTATAAGCATTAATCTATCAATTTATACAGTGAAAACTATGCAGTGTTATTTTACATTTTATTACTTTATTAGATTTCTTTGTAGGTTTGTTCTTTACTGTAATATTAATGTTAGCAGACCTTCCGAATGCCTGCACACTGGTCCATTTACAAATAGATGTTTTATATTTTTGTTCAAACTTTGCGGTTTCTTTTGCTACATATATTTTACTTTTCAGATTATAAAGCCATGTTAATTATGTTCTTAATTATGTTTTTTTTTTTATAAAAAAAAAAAAAAGTATAATAAAAAGAACCGGTAAGAATACTGTTAAAGTACCGGATCGATAAGCAGTATGGGTAAGAGTAGTAATACCATTAAAACCTTAACGATACCAATCCCTATTAGTAATACAGCGGACATTAGTAGATTTGGTTAGCATGTTGATTTACGGTGTGGTGTGCGCCCCTAAAATTTCTGGTTGTGCCCCTAAAATTTTCAGTTGGGGGCCACTGTGCTCCTAGTGAAAAAAGTTAGTCTGGAGCCCTGCAGTTTATTTATTAAATCATTAATACTGTGATGCTGTGAAAATCTCATTCTACCACAACCCTACACAGGAGATTCCCCACCCCGCTGTTAAAAAAAGTAACTCAGTAACTTTTACTCTGAGTACATTTTAAATGAACTACTTTTTACTTTTACTTGAGTTCATTTTTAGACCGGTACTTTTACTTCTACTTAAGTAAAATTTCATTGAAGTAATAGTACTTTTACTTGAGTAGAATATTTTGTTACTCTTTCCACCTCTGCCGAAATGGAACCTGACTTGTGCTTTACAAAAAACTAATCACTTCTTATGCAAAGCACACAAATACTGAACTAATACTAAGAGTTGTTTCCATGTTTTCAGTTTAATGTTATCATGTTGCCAAGCTAACAACTCAATACTCTACACGGTCAAACGTAATAAGTTGACTTTACTTAGAAAAAGTGAGAAAACCGATTGCCTTAAAATTTTCAAGTAAAGCAGCGTATTATTTTTTTGTCGGCAAAACTTAACAAAATTTGTACAGAAAACTTGTTAATGAAGTATACTTAACTCAAAATTATTAGTTATGTTAACTTGTTATTAGTGCTCACATTACTAGGAAAATATTAGGAAACCGATTGCCTTAAAATTCTCAAGTAAGCTGAACTTAAAAAAATAAGTGAAGACAAAAAGCAACAACTGAACTCCATTCAACACTTATTTATTACTTATCAATAGTCTACAGGTACTACACTGTAAAAACAATTAAGTAAGCATTACTTAATTGCATTAAGCTGTTCTTACTTAAACCGTTTAAGTTTTGTCAACTTAATTCTATCTGGGATCTGAGGAAGTGTGCATTGTGGCATGAATAAATTAATTGCTTCGTTTTTTTCTATTTTTAGCTTTATTTTACTATTTGTCTTTTGTCAGTATAACCCGAATAATGACAGCAAGTAAAATAGTAAAGGTCGTATTAATAATAAAAAATAAAAAGAATAAAAAATCCTTGTTACCATTGTTGTGTTTTGCATGCTGAATGTTGAAGTCTGTGTGTGACACACTCAAGCATGGTCAAATGATATTGTGACAAATAAAGAAGGATTATATCAACTCAATTAAAAGGTTGTGCCATGAATATTAGCAAATATAATGTTAAAAGATCATTATTTGACATTAAATATATTTATGTTGTATATCACTAATGGACAAATATTTTATATATATACATATTACGTCCCTTCTTTTGAAATCATACAACTATGATTTCTTGTTGCACTGCTGTATTAATAGGAAGTTAATTACTATAATATAAATTAAGTTCCAAGTGTCCAACCAAAGGGAACACTAATCACAATTATGGTGAGAAGAAGTGGAGGAAATGAGTGATAAGTCTATACAAAATTGCCCCGCCTCAAAAACACTTTGCCCGTCCGCCCGTCCGCCTGCTTGTTTTTTTGCTTTGGAAAAATGGTACTCAAACCAGTCAAGTAATGTTTATTTGAGTTTTCTAAGTAACAAAGGCATAGCATGCAAATAGTTAAGATTACTTAATTGTTTTGAGTACGTTCAACAAATTATTGGACATTAAGTCAAGTTTACTAAAAAAGTCTTAGTAAGAACAACTGTTGGATTGACATCACTTGTGTTAAATTGCTTATGTTCCTCATTTGTAAGTCGCTTTGGATAAAAGAATCTGCTAAATAAGTGTGAATAAATTTATAAATGTAACCCCTGCAAGTGCCTGAATTTGTGTTCGCATTAAAATGAATTGTCATAGGGCTGTCACAAATAGCGTGGTATTTAACAAATCGTTAGCCTCATAGCATAATTGCCTAAGTCATATTTCAATGTTTTTGGTAAACAAGAAAAAAAACATTTTTAGGTATTTTTTCACAGTAAAGTTAGGCAGATATCTCAATTGGGCCAACAAATGACTTAGGCAATTATGCTATGAGGCTAACGAAATGCAAGATGAGACACAGGTGACAACAATTGACCTATCGGTAAGCCCCTCCCCTTGAACGCAGATGAGCCAATAGCAGTTGAGTATCAGTTGTGCTGGGACCGGAACTCGGACATCTTTAGGCTTCAGCGCCATAGAGAAACATTGGAAAATCCGAAGCTCTCATCGGTTTGATGGTGTTTATGCTACAAAAATGCTAAAATGTTGTGCCTGAGGTACTATAACACTGACTCCAGGGATCCTGAGAGGATTTTCTGTTTGTCATACTCTCGTTAAGTTACGATTAAAGTCCCTGCTAACATACAAACCGTAATAACTACACGAAGGTCTACATTTCAGTGCATCTCCATATTAAACTGGTTATATGTAAATTAATTTAATTTTAGATATGTTTAAGGTCTACATTATCTGTCTTATAAGGAGGACTCCTATTTTGATGGGTATTATAGTGTACGGGACGGGTAGTGAAAGGAAGAGCTCGCACGCAGTTTATCGGAGTTGTTTTGCAGATACAAAGTTCACCAGTTATTAACTGCACCCCCGAAAAGGCATAAGGTCTGTGTATATGTTTGTTTACTGTGAGTGTTTTTGTGTAATTTGCTGTGTATGTTAATGGTAATGCCACGGAGAGAGAGAGTTTGTGAATGAGACGTTAAGGCGCACTTATGCTTTGTTTGTTCTGCTCTTACGAGGATTTTTTTGGAGTGAATAACGATGCAATAAACTTGATAAACCATCAGTTAAGTTTGGCCATCATTCGGACGGGGTATACGTTACAATCTGTGTCCAAAAACATCTTGGGATAAGGTTTTTACACTGACCACTGTCATTGTAAGATATAGAAACTCCGTTTGTTTGTCCGAGTTAGCAACAGTAACTAAGGGGGGCGGGGCTTACCGATAGGTCAATTACAAGCCATGATAACAAACAGGGAGGAATCAGTGACTAAGGAGATGGAAAATAAACTGAAAAAAAAAACATATGAACAAAACGAGAACTAACAAAAGATTAACCAAACTGACCATAACCCTGACAACCATCCCCTCCGACAAGGCAAGTCAATCGGTGAAGGGAGGGAGGGGGCTTTGGAGGAGGATGAGAGGCTGGTGGAGGACAGGAAACAGATGGAGCTGGTAAGGGGTAAAATCACAGCGGAAGAGAAGGAGAGAGGAGCCAAGGTGGAGCTCTCCTGTACCCCTTTTCCACCAAGGCAGTGCTAGAGCTAGTTCAGAGCCAGAGCTAGTCCCAGTTCATAGTTGGTTCGACTGAGGAGCTTCTAAGAACCGGTTTGCTTTTCCACGGGCTGAGAGCCACAACAGAGCCATGTCTTACGCCACTGAATACGTCTCATCTCTCTCAGCAACGCTAGCGAGGTGTTGCCAAGTCTGCGGTTTTGCCGCGGGCTGTTTTTTTCATGTCCGCGGGTTGAAGCGACCCCAATTATGTGATATTTAGCCCCGGGAATGCGAATTTTAGTAGGCATCCATGCCAAAAAACAAATTTTACCCCCAAATGTGATTTTTACCGGGGAAGCCCCCCTGAAACGCGATTGGGCTTGTTTTGAGTAGCAATTGGGTGGGTTTTGTTGTGAAAACCTGGCAACCCTGGGCAGCGGAAAACACACACACACCAGGCTTGTTCGAGATGCATCGGCGCTGCGCAGACCAATCCACGGATGATATATATATATAAAAACGCATGAGTGAATCAAAAGCATTAGGAGTCATATCTCGCTGGACTCGTTATCATACGGCGATCGGTCTGCACAGCTGCGAACAAGCCTTCCATCAACAATGCAAACGTTGCGTTACTATTCATTCACATGGCTTTACGATCCTACATCGGCATCAAAACACAACGAAAACACCGCGAATCCAACGCATTTGTGCAGCTCGCCGTCATTTGTATAGACGGAGATTACAAACGAGCAGCAGCTGTTAGCTCCATTAGCTGCTATTTCAACAATGGCGGATCTCCAGTTTGTGTTGGTCTTGTTGACTCCGCCCCCAGCGCCTGACGTAATCGGTTCTTACTTCTAGCCCTGTTCTAGCCCAGCAATGTTTTGGTGCTACTTAAGAACCACTTTTCCTGGCTCGGAGCTGGGGCTTTGGGTGTGGAAACACAAAGAACCGATTTGAATCTAGGCTCTGGCTCCGATCTAGCTCTAGCACTGCCTTGGTGGAAAAGGGGTACTGGGTGTCCTGGACTGAGCCTGGGAGCCGTCCAATGGAGGCGGAGCTGGTTGAGGTGGGGAACCGAGTGATGTCAAGGTGGAGCCGATGGGCTGACAGGCTGAGGCGGATTCATGTGCCTGGATGTCCAAGGTGAGGCCAGGGGATTTGTCTTGCAGAGCCGAGCTGGTGGAGAGAAAACCAATGCTGTACAGCCGCTCTGGAGAAAACAGTTATTGTCC
The DNA here is from genome assembly GCF_949357685.1 of Gobio gobio. Lineage (NCBI taxonomy): Eukaryota > Metazoa > Chordata > Actinopteri > Cypriniformes > Gobionidae > Gobio > Gobio gobio. The sequence continues at coordinate 42,977,327 of NC_137117.1, forward strand.
AGCTCAGTTCAGTCAATGCAGGCAGATCAGTAATATAGTTAAATATTTAGTGTCGCCAACTAAGCTAAGAGCCAAAGGCAAAGGAACCAGAACTCCATCAGGTGACAGAATGGAGAAGCCAGTCTCAGTCGAGGTGCCAGTTCTCCTCTGGCCAATGAACAAACAGTGTATGATTATGATTCAGGCAAACATTACAGGTCAGAGGTCAGATTAGATCAGAACATTCCAGTTCTATTTGGTTGAAGATCGGAGTCATCACGCCGGAGACGGGTTTGTTGAGGATCAGGCCTTGATGCCTTCACAGGGGAGAGTCTCATTGAGACGGTCTCTGCTGATACTTCAGCGATGTGTTGTACTCGTGTCTAGGCACAGGTCCAGCCTCTGATCTGGATCCGGCTGACTGCAGTAAACCTCGAGATAAACAGAGAGATTAACATTAGCGTAGATTCCATTCTTCTGATGATGTAACGAATACATCAGGTGTTATGGGAAGTGTTCCCGGTTCCGGCTGACCTAGTTAATGCAGCCTAAAGCCCTATTCGGACGGGATTAGTTTAACATGGGGAGGTGGGGGTAAAGTAATTATTACCAGAGGTTCTCTGTGATTTTAGTCCCGTCCGAATGAGCCATCTCGGTAATCTTTACGGACAATGTCAGTAAAGATTACGGAGACTTTTACCTTCTGTAAAAAGGTCCGGAAAAATGACCTTGGGTAAAACTAATCCCGTTCGAATAGACCCGCTGTAAAAATGTACGGTAAAATTCCATCATTTCCTGTTTAAAAGTAGTTTTGGCGCGTTTTGCAAGCATGGAAGCGCTTGAAGAAGCACTTGGTTTTGTTGTAGGTGGTGGGACCAGTCCCGCCGCTGGCCGCTTTGATGCCCTAAGCGCGATCACTTTATGATACCCGCGGTGGCGGCGTTCGCAAATTTTGCAGAGCCGCGGGAGGGTAGAGAGAGCATTTTCTTGTGGTGCTCCCGGAGCACTTGGTGCCCTACGCGCAGCGCGTGATGCGCGTGGTGGTAGCGGCGTCACTGGGTGGGATAACTCTGTGGCAAACCGCATACCACTTAAAGCAAAAATAAGATCGAAAGCACTTTTTAGAGGCACAACACTTCTTTTAGCTCTAGGTAAGTGTCAGTAATTTTACCTCAGGACGTCTGTAATATTAATGGCCAATTCGCACGGGATAAGACATCTCAGTAAAACTAGCAGAAGTGGGACGGGTAACTCGCTTTACGCACCACCGTAACCTCCTTGTTGTCATGTGCGTTGCTTCCTGTTTTCACGTCCTGTTTTCACGTGATTACCCACACAATCCAAACAGAATCGTTAAACTGGACCTAAATTTTTATGTTTATATATATATATATATATATATATATATATATATATATATATATATATACACATACACACACACACATATATATTGTGTGTTTGCTCACGTGAAAACAGGAAGCAACGCACATGACAACAAGAAGGTTACGGTGGTGCGTAAAGCGAGTTACCCGTCCCACTTCTGCTAGTTTTACTGAGATGTCTTATCCCGTGCGAATTGGCCATTAATATTACAGACGTCCTGAGGTAAAATTACTTTACCCCCACCTCCCCATGTTAAACTAATCCCATCTGAATAGGGCTTAACAATCATTTAACTGATTTGAATATTATAAATTAAAAGTTTTTTATGTGTATGCCATAGTAAAGAGATGTGTTTTTAGTCTAGATGTAAACTGACAGAGTGTGTCTGCTTCCCGAACAATGTTAGGAAGACTGTTCCAGAGTTTAGGTGCTAAATAGGAAAAGGATCGACCGCCTGCAGTTGATTTGGATATTCTCGGTATTATCAACTGGCCAGAGTTTCGAGACCGCAGTAGACATGATGGAGTATAATGTGTTAAGAGCTCGCTCAAGTATTGGAGATAAACCATTTAGTGCTTTGTAAGTAATAAGTAAGATTTTAAAATGTATGCGATGTTTAATAGGGAGCCAGTGAAGTGTTGACAGAACCTAATATGGCTAATACTTCCTGGTTCTAGTAAGAACAGTGTCTTTATGTAATAGTGAAGCTGTGAGTTTAACTACATAAACAGTGACGTCATCACCTGTCATGGGGCAAAGATTGAAAACCAGTTTCTATGCTTCTGAATGTCTCTGTGTGTGTGCCATTTCTTACCTATAACGTTTCCACCTCAATAAAAAAGTTTTAGTGTGAGTGCATACAGGCACATCTTCATAATATGACATAAAAAAATCTATCTTTGTGGGCAAACATGTCGTAACATGTTCGTGCAAAAATTCTGATCTGCGTCAAAATCAGATTTTTTTTTTTGCCATTATAAACACAGCCAACACTGTAAAAAAGGATTTGTTGACACAACTTGACTTGGTCAAGTCATCTTGTTGCATTGACTCAGTTAAGTTTAGCCAACATTAGAAGTTAAGTTAACTCAACTTATATGTATTTGTTGAAATAACTTGCAGTAAATTGGGACAACGTACTGTATCAATTAATAAGCATTTAATTTTTTTAGTTGAGTCAACTTGACATTATTTGTTTTCTGGAGAAATGCAACTATTCTGTAACAAATCTTTTGTAGTTGAGCCAATTCAAGAAATGTTGTCCATTGGAAACAGAAGTTGAATTTTTTATTGAAAATCATTACCATTTTGGTGATGAGTGTTTCCTTTGGCTGGGCAGTTAGCCTCTTTGTGTAAGTGTGTGGCCTTTGCAACAGTGTTTAGGAAAACACATAATTTGTTGCTAAGAAAGAAACCAACCAAGATGATTAAGTTTTCAGCCTCATAAACTCTAATAAATCAATAATCTTATTTCTGACCAATATTTTACAATATTATTTTACCAGCAAAACTTTGTTGCAGCAGATCAGACATTCTGAATTTAAAATACATTACAGGAAATAAAAACACAGACATCAAGAATCAGCATATGAATCTCAACAATGGTGACATGCTTCATGCCGCAATGCATGCTGGGAGCCAACAAAGTATCAAAATTATGGCTCCCAGCATGCATTGTGGCATGAAACATGTCACCATTGTTGAGATTCATATGCTGATTCTTGATGTCTGTGTTTTTGTCTAAAAAAAAAAAAAAAAAAAAAAAATCCCGTATACGTTGTGTATTTAAATATCAGAATTTAAATTTAGACTGACTGATCTGCTGCATAAAATTTTGTTGGTAAATATAAAATATTATTAATAAATAATCACTTTCAATCAGGAATAAAGTAGTAAACTACTCCACTTTATGCTGTTATCCATCACCTGATCATTGGTTACAGCTTTTTATTGTAACAAATTTAGTGCTTTGTTAAACACTGTTACAAAAACCACAAACTCACTTAAAACACCAGGAGTCAAACTGCCCAACAAAAGGAAACACTCATCACCATAATGGTGACCAAACATTTTCAATAAAAAATTCTGCATCTGAACCTGTTAATTCTTAATAAGAACTTCTGTTTCCAATAGACACAAATTGTTAACAACTTCAAATAAAACAATATCTTCAATTCCCAATCAAACGTCAAATATGACATACTATAAAAATCCATCTTTAGTCGTCAAATAAGATCTCCTTCCTCTTTTTTTCTCGCATCAGCAACTCGTGTCGTGATCTTGTGTTCTCGTGCAAAAAATGGCATGGCGCGTCTGGTTCAAATGCGTTTTTTGGCACATGCACATTTTCACATGAGGCAGAAAATTGAAAGAACCTATATTTTGTTGTTATATGAACACGTTATTTTAAGTTTTCCATTTACCTTCAAGTTGAGGTTGTTATAACTCATCCTATTGTGTAGTGAGACACTGCAAGTTGACAGGACATGATTTTACTTGTCCACCTGACTAAAACTCAGAATCACTTTTTACAGTGAAGGGGTTTGTGATAGGGAAGTAGGGAGTGGAATGAAACAATGTGTCACGATTCTGTACTTTGTCATTTCTCTTATTTTGAAATTTGCCATTCATGAGTTCTTTTGTAGTTCTTTGTGTTCATGCTAATCAGTTCCAGGTGTTGCTTGTTGTCCTATTGTTTTCTCAGTTATTTAATCATGTACTCAGTGGATTATTGTTCATTTGTTCGTGGTGTTATGGGTCAATGTCAAGAGCGACGTCTCATGTCACGTGTTTCACGGTCAAGTCATGGATATGTATCACATTTTGAACCGTTAAATACCATTTTCATCTGCATTTAGATCCAGACTCTTGCTGACCTTTGAGGCAACGTTACACAATGTCTTATACATCACTTGATAGCTAATTTTTGGTTAGTTGGGAAAGTATATGATGCCTACAATACTGTCTAGGCAGGCAGGAGAGAGCTGTGCTGAGTATATTGACACAAGAAAAAACAAGAGCTGGACAGGATAAGGCATCCTGATGGAAAATAGTGAGATTGAGAAAGATAGAGAAGGGTGGAGGGTGGAAGGAAATTGTAAAAAAGGAGGACTAGGAAAACCGATGCCAAAATATGATATACGCATTTGAAAAATATCCAAATGTCTGTTATTGCATCAAGGTATTGGGAACACGAACACTAATCACATTGTATCCGACCAATGATCCACAGCTGAGTTTCTCTTTTAAAGCCATTGTCCGTTTCTCCTGCATGGGTCCATGGCCAGAGAGGTGCGGCTTCATATTGCTCTGCATGAATGCAGTGACAAAAAGAAAATCATGTTGAATGGGACACAACTTTTCCAGCACAGGGAGGATGGCTAACTTTTGCTTTTCAATTTTTAGAGCTCTTAGAGCCAAAGCAAGAAGTGAAATAGTATCTAACTCTTGAAGTTCTTCAGATCTTTCAGGCGTTGACAGGGTCTGCCAGAGTTTAGAGAGGGTTGCCAAAAACAATAGCAGGCACCATGGCAAACAGATTTCCCCTCGAACCAGACCGGCTGCCTGACGGACAAGTGGAGAAACTGGAGGAGAGAAAGAGAACGGGAGAGTTTCCTCCTCTAAGTGCACTAAAGTTAGATGAATGTGATCACCTTTCAAGGAGTGCAGAAAGAACTCATGAGAACATCAATTTACCTGCAGAAGGATAAAAGATCCTCCATCAAAAAGCAGTACAAAAAAAAAAAATAAGACGTACCCCTCAAAAAACCTACTCCTTGCACTTCTTTTCCAGCTTCTGACATCACCTTACCAGGCAACACCTGGAAGCATTTACCGACAAATACGGGGTTCTATCCAAAATTAATTTACACACTCAAGTGCCAGGCCAACACATCAAGCCAGTATCATCAAGGGCACAATTTATCACAAGAGTTAATGGAAACAAAGCAAAAAACGACATCCCTTTGCCCTGTCAGAGCAGGAATTCTCCAGCTATCCGCTGGTGCAGCACAATAGGGCTCTTTGTTTGGCTTTGGAGCAGAAGGTGCTGCTTTGAATGCCGTCATCACAATAATGCTGTTTTGTTAGAGACCATAAAGTCTCTGCTAACTTCATGTGAACTAACAAGCATAAAGTTCAGTTGCTGCATTTATCATGATGATTAGAGATGATTATGCTCTTAATCAAGCAATCAGCAAATTGCAGATCTCTTGCTTGGTCCAAAAAGTTGAAGCTACGCCAAAGACACTTAGACATTATTGAATTCTGCATTCCGGTAGTGTTTTAACGTTTTCCTACCCTTAATAAACAAATAAAACTGAAACATACTGCCAATACAATGAGAATCAAATCTGAAGATGTTATTAGATATGACAATAATATTAGACACCACTAGACAATATCAGGCTTCCTTACTTTTATAAAAACTTCCTGTGTCATTCCATCTATACTCAGGGCTCGACGATAAGGACTGCCCAATGGCACGAAAAGACTCTCGGGAAAATTGACGGAATTATGTTTTTTTTTAATAATTCAGCGGCCCAGAGTCTATTATTCTGCTTATACTGCTGTTACCACACCTCAAAACATTGTTCAGATGATTTATTTCAAGACATTAGTCAGGTTCTTGTGTGCAGGACTAATTTCTTGTGTTGTGTGAACAACACACGGCATGAGTGTACGTCCGCGCACATGCGCACTTTGGTCAGAGCGGTAATAATGTGATTAAGGTGTTTACACGCCTCTTTACTGTGTACGCCACATAGTTTTAAGAGAACATATTATGGATTTTTTGAAAATTACCTTTCATGTAGTGTGTAACAGCTCTATGAAAGGGTTAGTTCACCCAAAAATGTAAATTCTGTCATTAATTCCTCACCCTCATGTCGTTCGACACCCGTTAGACCTCCGTTCATCTTCAGACACAAATGAAGATATTTTAGTTGAAATCTGATGGCTGAGAAAGGCTTCAGATAGGCCTCCATTGGCATTCAGTTCATTCACACTCACAAGACCCATAAAAGGCACTTAAAACGTTGTTATAAAGTCCATCTCACCACAGTGACTCTACAATAATTTTACGATGCGACGACAATAGTTTTTGTGCGCAAAAAAAAAATCAAAATAACACCTTTATCCAACTTGTTCTTGTCTTCCGTGTGTGTCTCCACGACGCATGCGCGAGAATATGATGTAGATCCGGCGTTCGGACAGATGACCCAGAAGCGATTTGTTTACAAGCAGAGGAAGACGCGCGTATCTAAGCTGTTGATTTTAAAAAGCGCTATATAAATAAAGGTGACTTGACTTGACTTGATTTAGAGAGACTGATTCATCCATCGAGTCGTTTGAGAATCATTGAACACTGATTATATACATTGCGTGATGCGCAATGTATATTATGAGAAAATTAAACTTATTTGACCTTTGGTGCATGTAAACCTGTTGTTGGAGACCTCTAAAACTAAATTAGGAAACTTTAAAATAGCATAATAGGGGCACTTTAATGCGAATATGGTTACTCTGATTATGAGCTTAATCGCATTAGTTTAAACGAAATGTTATGTTTACATGAGGTAAAGTTTAATCACAATATTGCCAAAATCACATCATAATCACACACTCAAAAAATATTTTGGTCTAAATATAAGTTTTATGTATTTGAATTACATTACAATTTTCCATCCATTTGGACTACATAGTTTTAACATAAACAAACAAATAAACTTAATGTGATTCATATTTGTCAGTCAAACGTAAATGAAATAGGTAAGTTTTATGTAATGGTACACAGAAAAATGCCCATGATAAATTAACACAGCCTAGTGCACACTACTGAAAGTACCATTGAAAGTACACTATAAAGTACTATTGAAGCAGTGTTCAAGTTAATGAGATAATTGAGTGATGATTGAGAATTAATGATGAACACCTGATGATAATGAGCAGAATCACTGACGGAAAGAGAAACACAGGAACTACAACTGACTTCAGCCACAGCCTTAGATGAAATCAACTGAAGATAAAAGAAGACATTAAATCTCTGAAGATCTTGGCAGAAGAGGATTAAACAACTCCACAAACAGCATTATCAGCTTCACGCATTATTAACCAGACTGACTTTATTTCTGTAATTTTCTGTTTATAGTTTTGTTTGAAGTCACCATGCTGGAGATCAGTGTCTGCTTTAGTTGGGCTCTTAACTCTTTATGTTTTTTCTCTAGCTCCTTTAACTGTGTGTTTATAAAGCACATTTGTTATGTCAAGGGAATCCAAGAGAATATCTGGTGATGTTGGCTATTTATATATTGTTAATGACATCGTGTGGCTAAATCACTGATCTCATTCGGAGTCTAATACTCTGGTTATTGTGGTACTGTGTTAATAGTTTTGTTTTATTCATAATAGCTGCCATGTGATTCTACAGCACGAGTTACAGCACCGTTGTGGTATTCAAATAATATGCAGGATTTAAATCTGTGGCATTGCTTAGATATACACAGACATCAAGAATCAATGTATGAATCTCAACAATGGTGACAATCAATTAAAATCTTCAAGCTGCAGTGCATGTTGGGTACCACCAATCAACCCCCCCCCCATGTGTCCCAGCATGCATTGCGGCATGAATAAATGATGCATCTGAATTGACACATTTTCTTTGATACTTACTAATTGCTTTTACTTTTGCTGTTTTTGTCGTGACATTTTAGTTGCTTGTTTTATGTTCAAAGTTGATCTGTTTATCTTAATTTTTTGATTGTCACCATTGTAGAGATTCAAACGCTGATTCATGATGTCTGTGTGTGTCTAAGTAATGCCGTAGATTAAAACCTTTTGTGCACTTTTTTTAAATTTTTTATCTTGATATTATTCAATTAACACAACCGTCCTGTATCTTGTGCTGCATAATCCCATGGCTAATACTATGAATACAACACAACTAATAACACATTACATCTATAACCAGCAAATTAGCCTCTAAATTAGAGCAGTGATTCAGGCCAAAACAAATAGCCAACATCACCTGATAATATTTTCTCTTCGATTCCCTTGAAATAACAAATGTGCTTTATAAACACACAGTTAAAGGAGCCAGAGAAAAACTAAAGCTAAACAAATTAAGGGTCAAGAGCCCAACTAAAGCAGACACTCATCTCCAGTATGGTGACTTCCATACTATGAAACTATTATTTTCATTAAAATAGAAATTACAGAAATAAAGTCAGTCTGGTTAGTAATGCGTGAAGCTCATAATGCTGTTTGTGAAGTTGTTTAATCCTCATCTACTGATATCTTCAGAGATTTAATGTGTTCTTTTATCTTCAGTTAATTTCATCTAAGGCTGTGGCTGAAGTCAGTTGTAGTTCTTGTGTTTCTCTTTCCGTCAGTGATTCTGCTCATTATCATCAGGTGTTCATCATTAATTCTCAATCATCACTCAATTATCTCATTAACTTGAACACTGCTTCAATGGTACTTTATCTCAGTAGTGTGCACTAGGCTGTATTAATTTATCATGGGCATTTTTCTGTGTACCATTACATAAAACTTACCTATTTAATTTACGTTTGACTGACAAATATGAATCACATTAAGTTTATTTGTTTGTTTATTTTAAAACTATGTAGTCCAAATGGATGGAAAATTGTAATGTAATTCAAATACATAAAACTTATATTTAGACCAAAATATTTTTTTGAGTGCATTATGAGGATGCATGTAAACACAATGGGTCTCATTCACTAAGCATGCGTACGCACAAATTTGTGCATGAAATGTGCGTACAAACGATTTTAAGAACAAATCAAAATTCACCAAAGATTTGCGAAATTATCGAAAAAATTTACGAAAAAATATAGTAACAACTGAAACCACACGTACGCAAAAAGCACTTACTCTGTATGGCAATATAATCGTGTCAAGAAGTTATATTTCATCCTAACATGACTATAATTACATTGAAGTATATTGCATTAGTTGTATTATATAATACAAATATAAAATTATATAATGAAATTATTAAATAATACAATTTAATTTCATCTTAAATACAATCATACAGTTAAAGAGTAAGAACAGCTTCAGCTGCGAGGTTTCTCTGAACGACGCAGATATGTACAGCTGCTAACGAGAGTCTGTAATCTGGGTCTGTATAAAAGGTGTTTACTGTGAGAACTGGAGAGAATGGCACACTTGGCATTGCTCGAGGATCCGGGTGAGAGCACATCTGCGAACAGCGGCAAGTTTGACGAGAGTGACGAAAGGCTGTAAGGAAAACATGTGCGGAAAGCCCTTATATGGAGATGAGCTGAGCGGAAAGCCCTTATATGGAGATGGGTTGAGCAGAAAGCCCTTATATGGAGATGAGCTGAGCAGAAAGCCCTTATATGGAGATGAGCTGAGCGGAAAGCCCTTATATGGAGATGGGTTGAGTGGAAAGCCCTTAAATGGAGATGAGCTGAGCGGAAAGCCCTTATATGGAGATGAGCTGAGCAGAAAGCCCATATATGGAGATGAGCTGAAAGCCCTTATATGGAGATGAGCTGAGCGGAAAGCCCTTATATGGAGATGAGCTGAGCGGAAAGCCCTTATATGGAGATGAGCTGAGCAGAAAGCCCTTATATGGAGATGAGCTGAGCAGAAAGCCCATATATGGAGATGAGCTGAAAGCCCTTATATGGAGATGAGCTGAGCGGAAAGCCCTTATATGGAGATGAGCTGAGCAGAAAGCCCATATATGGAGATGAGCTGAAAGCCCTTATATGGAGATGAGCTGAGCGGAAAGCCCTTAAATGGAGATGAGCTGAGCGGAAAGCCCATATATGGAGATGAGCTGAAAGCACTTATATGGAGATGAGCTGAGCGGAAAGCCCTTAAATGGAGATGAGCTGAGCGGAAAGCCCTTATATGGAGATGAGCTGAGCAGAAAGCCCATATATGGAGATGAGCTGAAAGCCCTTATATGGAGATGAGCTGAGCGGAAAGCCCTTAAATGGAGATGAGCTGAGCGGAAAGCCCATATATGGAGATGAGCTGAAAGCACTTATATGGAGATGGGTTGAGTGGAAAGCCCTTATATGGAGATGAGCTGAGCTGAGCGGAAAGCCCTTATATGGAGATGAGCTGAGCGGAAAGCCCTTATATGGAGATGGGTTGAGTGGAAAGCCCTTAAATGGAGATGAGCTGAGCGGAAAGCCCTTATATAGAGATGGGTAAGCAGAAAGCCCTTATATGGAGAAGCCCTTACAGCGGAAAACCCTTATATGGAGATGGGTTGAGTGGAAAGCCCTTATATGGAGATGGGTTGAGCGGTAAGCCCTTATGTGGAGATAGGTTGAGCGGAAAGCCCTTATATGGAGATGGATTGAGCGGAAAGCCCTTATATGGAGAAACCCTTACAGCGGAAAGCCCTTATATGGAGATGGGTTGAGTGGAAAGCCCTTATATGGAGATGGGTTGAGCAGAAAGCCCTTATATGGAGATGGGTTGAGCGGAAAGCCCTTATATGGAGAAGCCTTTACAGCGGAAAGCCCTTATATGGAGATGGGTTGAGTGGAAAGCCCTTAAATGGAGATGGGTTGAGTGGAAAGCCCTTAAATGGAGATGGGTTGAGTGGAAAGCCCTTATATGGAGATGGGTTGAGTGGAAAGCCCTTATATGGAGATGGGTTGAGTGGAACCTTATATGGAGATGGGTTGAGGGGAACTCCCTTATATGGAGAAGGGTTGAGCGGAAAGCCCTTATATGGAGATGGGTTGAGCGGAAAGCCCTTATATGGAGATGGGTTGAGTGGAAAGCCCTTAAATGGAGATGGGTTGAGTGGAACCTTATATGGAGATGGGTTGAGCGGAAAGCCCTTATATGGAGAAGCCTTTACAGCGGAAAGCCCTTATATGGAGATGGGTTGAGTGGAAAGCCCTTAAATGGAGATGGGTTGAGTGGAAAGCCCTTAAATGGAGATGGGTTGAGTGGAACCTTATATGGAGATGGGTTGAGTGGAACCTTATATGGAGATGGGTTGAGGGGAACTCCCTTATATGGAGATGGGTTGAGTGGAAAGCCCTTATATGGAGAAGCCTTTACAGCGGAAAGCCCTTATATGGAGATGGGTTGAGTGGAAAGCCCTTAAATGGAGATGGGTTGAGTGGAACCTTATATGGAGATGGGTTGAGCGGAAAGCCCTTATATGGAGAAGCCTTTACAGCGGAAAGCCCTTATATGGAGATGGGTTGAGTGGAAAGCCCTTAAATGGAGATGGGTTGAGTGGAAAGCCCTTAAATGGAGATGGGTTGAGTGGAACCTTATATGGAGATGGGTTGAGTGGAACCTTATATGGAGATGGGTTGAGGGGAACTCCCTTATATGGAGATGGGTTGAGTGGAAAGCCCTTATATGGAGATGGGTTGAGAGGAACCTTATATGGAGATGGCTTGAGGGGAACTCCCTTATATGGAGAAGCCCTTACAGCAGAAAGCCCTTATATGGAGATGGGTTGAGGGGAACTCCCTTATATGGAGAAGGGTTGAGCGGAAAGCCCTTATATGGAGATGGGTTGAGTGGAAAGCCCTTAAATGGAGATGGGTTGAGAGGAACCTTATATGGAGATGGCTTGAGGGGAACTCCCTTATATGGAGAAGCCCTTACAGCGGAAAGCCCTTATATGGAGATAGGTTGAGGGGAACTCCCTTATATGGAGAAGGGTTGAGCGGAAAGCCCTTATATGGAGATGGGTTGAGCGGAAAGCCCTTATATGGAGTTGGGATGAGCGGAAAGCCCTTATATGGAGTTGGGTAGAGCGGAAAGCCCTTATATGGAGATGGGTTGAGCGGAAAGCCCTTATATGGATTTGGGTTAGCCCTTATATGGAGTTGGGTTGAGCGGAAAGTACTTAAATGGATTTGGGTTAGCCCTTATATGGAGTTGGGTTGAGCGGAAAGCCCTTATATGGAGTTGGGATGAGCATGTGCGTACAAACCCATTCATGTGGCAGAGATTTTCCGTGAGAAGTTCTCCTGTGCATACAAATACGAAAGAATCCACACAATTATTAGTCAATGAGACCAACTGACTGTCGTTTATGACTTAACTGAAGGAAAACGCATGTGTAACAGTATATTGGATTCATGCAGGTCTTAAAGTGAAAGCAGCCTAATATTCCTGGCGGAATAGGCCGAAAGACTTTAATGTCTGTCATTAATCTTAATCAAACAACAAAAGTCTGAGAAAATCACAAAAAAATTTGTTTAAATCCTTAGTGTTGAGCCCTGATACATGTCCATTGCACATGTTTAAATGATGAATGAACTAATAAATAATAATTTCTAATAAATAAATAAAAAACTTTGAAAATGTATGAAAATGTAAAAAAAAATTTACATTCTATGGACGATTATGTTTCAGATCTCTGTCTTATTGAATAATATAATATAAATGTATTTAATAGCTCAAAATGGTAAATATTCTATTAATATTTAGGCTCAACGTTGTGAAAGGGAACCATAATGCTGCTTTATCCAGATAGCTGTAATGGCTCTTAATGAAAATCTGAATTCAACATTAACAATCAACATCTTTATTTTAATTTGATACACACTGCCCCATGAAAACCTCTATGTGAACACACTTGCAGGTGCGGGGGACGAATTTACGTTTCGTTCATATTTTTAAGGATTTGTCAAGTGTATCTTTCGCATCCCCCAATCATTTGCACACCTTCCAATTCATGAAAATAACTGAGCTTGTTCAATTTCAAAAAAGACAAAAAAGTATGCTATTTTGAATAAAGATCACGGGGGCACATGAATTTAAATAATAATGATGTGCACATTTATTTATAATAAACACTGGAATATTCTATGAACATAAGAATTGTCCATTTTGATTTCATGGTGACTTTAAGGACTGGTGTAAGAAGGACACAGGATAAGGACTAACTAAATGCATCTTGATTTAAGGATTTTTAGATATTTGGACTAGAAACAAGACAACATATTAACTAAAAAAGCATTTTTGCAGTGTGAGAAGCATCCATACAGTTGTTCAGGAATATTTAAGGCTGTGTCTGAAGTCAGTAGTTCTTGTGTTTCTCTTTCCTTCAGTGATTCTGCTCATTATCATCAGGTGTTCATCATTAATGCTAAATCATCACTTCATTCTCTCATTAACTTCAACACTGCTTCAATGGTACTTTAAATCAGTAGTGAGCACACACATGAACATTAGGCAGTGTTCATTTCATCCTGGTATGAATCTTGCACACGTTGTCAATTATGCCATATAATCATTATGTAAACTCCCATCCCCGTATTCACTTTGCCAGATTAAAAGTGGTATAACTGAGAAAACAGCATGAATACAGCAGTCAAACCCTCCACACGCATCTAAAGATCCCACTAAAGACATCATATTTACATGTGGCATACAGAGACCAAACTCAAAACATGTTAAAGCTCCATTTCCCAATGTAGTGTGTGTATGTCATTTTGGGAGAAAAACACAGCCTAATGAATAATCCAGACACCTATCAAGCTTTTTTATAGGTTTATGGCAGGAAAGGCATGCAGCTGGCACTAAAGCTTCCTGGGATGGAGGGCAAAGCTATAGAAAGAAACAGCCATTTAACCCCACCCGTCTATTATAATCACAGGGATTATGGGAAATGAGAGGGACAGAGGCGTTCATTTGTATTACGAGCTGAGCTCTGCACGCAGGCAGCAATAGTTTTTCTTTTCTTTTTTTATTAAAGTGTAGAAGCAGACTAAAGACTGCTGACTGTCACATTTCAGACCTTTAACCTGTTCTCTCATTTGACTTTTAATCCATTTGAGGCCACAATTCAAAAACAAGACCAGTTTTCGGCACCCGAAAAAATTTTTACTAACTAAAATGTCTAATTGCACTGAAAGCTACACGACAAGTGTGCTACATTTAAGCCAACTTCATATGCCATATTTATTTTTATAAATATTAGTTGTCATTAAGTTTTGTATAGAAAATACCTGACTCCTAGTCGTTCCTCGCACATGCAGTTGTTGATCTTTATAAGGATCTTCATCCCTGACAAATTAGAGGATGCTTCTTTTGTTAGTTGTCAATGGATTGTAGGTAAATATTCTACTTAAAGGGTTAGTTCACCCAAAAATTAAAATTACCCCAAGATTTACTCACCCTATGTGTATGACTTTCTTCTTTCAGACAAACACAATCAGAGTTATATTAAAAATATCCTGGCTAATCCAAGCTTTATAATGGCAGGCCAAAATTTGAAGCCCAAAAAAGTGCATCCATCCATTATAAACATCCTCCACATGGCTCCGGGGGTTAATAAAGGCCTTCTGAAGTGAATCGATGGGTTTGTGTAAGAAAAATATCCATATTTAACACATTATAAAGCCTTCCGTATTCAACTTAGAAAGTGTAAAGTCTCTCGCAGTTAAAAAAAAAGTCCAACGTCAACGTTGTGTCCAATCACGTTATGATTCAGTATGTGAACTGTCCAAATGATTTATACTGAATCGCGAACCGATTTAATCGTTTTGCCAACAAGTAATTTTATAGCAAAAAAGTGTAGTAACCATGTGTTTTTGGTGAATTGATTACTATTTATAACCACAGTTTTACTACAAAAAAAAACATGGTTAAACGGTTAGTGTAGCAAAACCATGGTTAATTTAAAAAAAAATATACGTCATTTTTTATTTGCAGTAAAAATGGTTCATTTTCACAAGGGATAGCTAGTATTTGATTGTGGGTGGCATAACATATGAGAAATGTTTGGTTCATGTCATCTCATTGCATCTTGGCTAATCTGAGCACAGTTTGAGATATCAAAAATAATTCTCCAGAGACAAGATTTTGGAGAAACATCTGAGAACCAAGAGACCAGTCTATTCACTCTAAAAAAAATTGGCACTAAAAGTGGTTCTTGGCTCGTAATAATAGAGGAACCACTTTTGGTGCTATATAGCACCATATCTTAACATGTTCTGTATATGGTAGTGGTGCTATATAGCCAAAGAACCGCTGAAGAGCCACTGAAGCACCAAGATTTGGTGCTACACAGCACTTAAAGAGGTTCCTCTATGATTATGAGCCAAAGAACCACTTTTAGTGCCATATAGCACCTTTTTTGATCTTTATTTAATGTCATTGCTATCTAAGAGGAGCATTTCAGGTAAAAAAAGTTACAAAACTGAGAAATATAAACAAAAAATGTGACTGTCTAACACTGATAAACTGAAATCACTTGAAATCTTTGGCAGTAATTTCAGTTAAATTCCAATAGACAGACATCATCTGACTATAACCTGGAGCAAATCTACACAGATAAAAGCTGAACAGTGTGGTATAGAAACCCCAAGAACAGCTATCATTCATCAATTAACTATTTCAATGTAAATAATGACTACTTTAACCCTTAAATACATGAATGTTTCAACCAATCATTATTACATATTCGGGTTTTTAGCGAGCCGGATCTATCTCTGCCTGTCGTGATCATATAAAACTCTCCTGATATTATAGTAACAGTTACAGAAGAATAAAATAAAGTATACAACATTTTGTATTTAACATTGTTAACATTTAGAGCTTTGAGCAGATGTTTTATACCATAATCACTGTCCTCGTCAGAGCTCATTTCCCAGTACATTCAGCATCTGCCTCATATTCACCATCTCAAACATATTCTCAAAACTATATTTTTCAGCATCTTCAAAATCAATATTTTCACTATTGTTTGTGGAATAAAGGTGAATTGCACTTATTCAGTCATCAAAGATTCAATTATTGTTGAGCCGAAAAATATACTTGCACTCTTACACACCTCGGGTCGTTAGTGACCCGATATCATTTTTTACAAAAAATGAATGGGAAAACAGGCATTCTTTTATTATTTCTTTATAAGAATTGATTGAGGAATACTAAGAAGGTTGATGTCTAAATGAATGAGGGTAGTGAATGACTTCCCGGGTCACTAAAGACATGTATGCGTTTAAGGGATTAACAGCATAAATCAATGTTTGAGTTTTAGTGCTTTGAAATAAATCTACTGACGATGTAGGATTTATATTTCAGTGTCTGTTTTTATTGGGCCGTTTGCATTTAGTGGGATTGTGATGGTCAGTAGTCTGATGTGGACAGAGGGGTCTGTGTTTGCTTTGGCAGATCCACTGATACAAACCCTGAATGAGTGAAAACCTCAGTGATGATGATGGACCACCTCCTCCTTACTGATGTGACCAAACAGAGAACCTGATTGAAATCAATGTGAAGATTTAAAAACATAACCGCCAAGAAAACGTTACGTTGAAGTAAGTGACCAATGAAACTATGCCAACTGTAGTACAACCCCAAATCAGAAAAAGTTGGGACACTATAGAAAACGCAAATAAAAAAAAAAGAAGTGGTTTCTAAATTTACTTTGACTTGTATTTCCTTGCAGACAATATGAACACAAAATATTTCATGTTTTGTCTGGTCAACTTCATGTCATTTGTAAATATGCATCCTTTCCTGTCATTCAGACCTGCAACACATTTCAAAAAAAGTTGGGACAGTAAAGCATTTACCACTTTGTAATGTTGCCATTCCTTTTCACAACACTTAAAAGACGTTTAGGGACTGAAGACACCAAGTGATGAAGTGTTTCAGGTGTAATTTTGTCCCATTCTTCCTGCAAACAAGTCTTAAGGTGGGCAACAGTACGGGGTCTTCGTTGTTCACACATTCTCTATTGGAGTCAGGTCGGGACTGCAGGCAGGCCAGTCAAGTACCCGTACCCTCTTCCTCCACAGCCAGGACTTTGTAATGTGTGCAGAATGTGGTTTTGCATTGTCTTGTTGAAATATGCATGGACGTCCCTGGAAAAGATGTCTTCTTGAAGGCAGCATATTATGCTCCAAAATCTCTATGTACTTTTCAGCATTAATGGTGCCTTCACAGAAGTGCAAGTTACCTTTGCCAAGGGCACTGACTCAACCCCATACCATGACAGACCCTGGCTTCTGGACTTGTTGCTGGTAACAGTCTGGATGATCCTTTTCTTCTTTGGTCCGGAGCACACGGCGTCCATTCCTCCCAAAAAATACCTGAAATACTGATTCATCTGACCACAGTACACGTTTCCACTGTGTGATGGTCCATCCCAGATGCCTCCGAGCCCAGAGAAGTCGACGGCGCTTCTGGACACTGTTAACATAGGGCTTCCTTTTGGCACAGTACAGTTTTAACTGGCATTTGTGGACGTAACTACGTATTGTGGTACTTGACAAAGGTTTGCCAAAGTAGTCCTGAGCCCATGTGGTGATATCGCTAATAGATGAATGACGATTCTTGATGCAGTGCCGCCTGAGGGATCGGAGATCACGGTTGTTCAGCTTAGGCTTGCGCCCTTGTCCTTTACGCACTGAAATTCCTCCAGATTCCTTGAATCTTTTCATTATGTTATGCACTGTTGAATGTGAAATATCCAAATCTCTTCCTATCTTTCTTTGAGGAACATTGTTTTTAAACATTTCAATAATTTTCTCACGTATTTGTTGGCAAACTGGCGATCCTCGGCCCATCTTTGCTCCTAAAGGATTAGACCTTTCTTGGATGCTGCTTTTGTACCAAATCATAATTACAATCACCTGTTGACATCACCTGTTTCAAATCACATCATTATTGAACCATTTTACCTCATTACTAGCCCTAAATTGCTCGTCCCAACTTTTTTTGAAATGTGTTGCAGGTCTGAATGACAGGAAAGGATGCATATTTACAAATGACATGAAGTTGACCAGACAAAACATGAAATATTTTGTGTTCATATTGTCTGCAATGAAATACAAGTCAAAGTAAATTTAGAAATCACTTCTTTTTTTTGCGTTTTCCATACTGTCCCAACTTTTTCTGATTTGGGGTTGTAAAACTGAATTTGTAGGAATGTGATTGAAAAATGTCCATAAATGATTAATAGTGTATGTTGAGTAATATCATAGTTTAAGTCAAAAGAACTTACACCAAATGATCTTTGAGATTCTGGCCCTTAATCCAAGTCTTCGTCCATCCGATTCCTTCATCCAGCAGGTGGATCTGCATGCACCTCTCTTCCACGTCACATGATTTGAGGTATCGCTCATGTCCATAGCACAGACGTGTGGGACGAGTTACATGCTGACATTTAATACTTTATAGGGTTCTGGGTTTGTTTTATTCTACATGTGAGCATAGTAATGTTTATCTTGGCAAACACCTCAAATATACAGGAAGACTTTAAAGGAGTGGCAGGTTCAACTGTTTCTTGTTCTAATTGCAAAGACACACCATGAATGTCCACATATGCAAAAATTATAAACAGCACATTTCACAAAATATAACAGTTCAGGTTTCTGTATCAAGACTAAAACAATACGTGTACTGGCCTGCCCTCTAGTGGCTTTTTATGGAATTCAGGGTCACAAGAAACCCAAATCAAGAACAATGAAGTGAAAGAATTAGCTTTAATAAAATGAAAAAATATGACTTCAGATGCTGTAGTATCTGACAGATGCTGTCTGAAAAGACATGGTTATGTTCATGTGAAACAATATAAAAACTGCAGTTTCAATCCACTTCTTGTTAAATATGCAATTTCAAGTGGAGCAGTCAGCCTCAGTCCAGGGCGATTCCCTCCGGAAGCTCCACCACCACCGGAGCACATTCATCAAGATCCGCCTCGAAGTCCCACCGAAACTTTTTGGTCAGATGGACTTTAAATTTTTCAGCTCTTTTCCGTAATATGCTGTCGACTCCGGGACTGCTGGCAAACTGGAAAAAGTCCTGTAATGCACCAAGAGGAGGAAAAGGGGTTCAAATAATTTGTTAGTCACATTAAAAAGCACAGTTTGGCAAACACCTCATGTACATGTTGTTTGAAAGAGAGCAAAAATCTTTTTTTTTGTCAGCTGAACCCATTTGACATCAAATATTTACTTAAAGTACCATTAAGAAAATGTCAATAATTTTACTGAATAATTATTAACAATTAAACAACTTTACAGTTATCTGATGTCGCTAATAGTCACTGACTTAAAAATTAAATAAATGAAATATTTGTTTTTGTTGATTTTGCATTTTTTTATTTTTAAATGTTTATATTTTAACTAATTATTCGCTTTTCATCAACTCACAAACCCCTGGGAAACACATTATATGAATAAAATGTATATGAAACCCCTAGAAAACAGACTGATCTATATTACAGTTTGTCGCTTTGGTACATTTCTCAGATCAGAATTGAAATTCTCAAAGCTAACTGTTCAATCTTCACATCATTGTGTCACCTGTGCACATCAAAAAAGCAGTTTCTCATTTCTTTGAACAAGTTGCAAATGCTTGTGTACATCCATGCAAATGATTATGTACAATTCTCTGCTGTTTCCTACATTATCAGTTGCTTATGTCATGTTGATCAGAATGTATTATATTGGATAGTCTGTTGAATAGTCTCACCCCCACAACATTTAGGCATTAGTTCATAGCAGAAGTCTTTACATGCAAAATGGTTGAAGAAGTTGTCGTAAAATGTCAAGCATATTTCTCTACATTTCCGTTAGACGTTCACATTTCTACTTTTGTTTTTCTGTTTTTTTTTTCTTTGTGCTATGCGGTGCTGTCTTTTCCTTTCTGTATCGCAATGACATGGTCTGTCAACAAATTACAGTACAAACAGTAAAAGCGTAAATGTGAATCTTGTCCAGTCTCTTGCAATCAAACTCCCACATACACTGAGGTGTAACCTACAATTTTCAATAATTGTCATCATAATTTTAGCCATATTTACATCAGAACATCCCTCCAGAGTACAGTTATATTAACAATATGACTAAGCAATTTGACTGTCTTATTCATACACAATTCTGATGGCACTGACATGTTCATTGACACAGATATTTACTTTTGAGAGATGAACTTTGGGATTTTGAGCAAGAGACTGGCTTTTGCAGGTAATCCATGGTGTTTTGCTATTTGTACGAATTGTTTTGAGAAATGCACTTAATATTTTGCAAATGTCGAGGATGATTCGAAAAATGTACCAAAGCGACTGAGAAAAACTGTAAAAATAATATGCAGTACGCAAGTTTTTTTGTCTGTTTGTTGCCATCTCTGTTTGAAACCTGCAGTTGAGGTTATTTGCTGAATGATCATCTTTACGTGGGTTGCGCGGATGAATCTGATGTTTTGAGGAGTTTGTGTGGCTGTCCTCCATTCACCACACCGGTGTGGATATGTGTGTGGATAATGTCTTGGAGTATGACCAAAATAAGATTTTTCACTGGAAATGTCATCTGAACAAATGTCTGCCACTTTTGTTCTGACCAACTGAGAAAAAAAACATAACAATAAATCACGCTACCAACGGTGATTAAATCTAACGATCCCTTAGCTCACATCACATCAAAACGTGCAAATTATTATTATTGTTATACTTCGTTCTCAAATTGTTAATGTTAAACACATCAGCATTGCGTGACTACTAGGGATGCTACAATACAGTTAGTCCACGGTTCAATACATACAGTGAGGAAAATAAGTATTTGAACACTCTGCTATTTTGCAAGTTCTCCCACTTAGAAATCATGGAGGGTCTGAAATTGTCATCATAGGTGCATGTCCACTGTGAGAGACATAATTTATTTAAAAAAATCCAGAAATCACAATGTATGATTTTTTAACTATTTTTTTGTATGATAGAGCTGCAAATAAGTATTTGAACACCTGAGAAAATCAATGTTAATATTTGGTACAGTAGCCTTTGTTTGCAATTCCAGAGGTCAAACGTTTCCTGTAGTTTTTCAGCAGGTTTGCACTGCAGGAGGGATTCTGGCCCACTCCTCCACACAGATCTTCTCTAGATCAGTCAGGTTTCTGGCCTGAGTTGGAGCTCCTCCAAAGATTCTCTATTGGGTTTAGGTCTGGAGACTGGCTAGGCCACGCCAGAACCTTGATCTGCTTCTTACAGAGCCACTCCTTGGTTATCCTGGCTGTGTGCTTCGGGTCATTGACCCAGCCTCGACCCATCTTCAATGCTCTAACTGAGGGAAGGAGGTTGTTCCCCAAAATCTCGCAGTACATGGCCCGATCATCCTCTCCTGAATACAGTGCAGTCGCCCTGTCCCATGTGCAGAAAAACACCCCCACAGCATGATGCTGCCACCCCCATGCTTCACAGTAGCGATGGTGTTCTTGGGATGCTACTCATCATTCTTCTTCCTCCATACATGTTTAGTGGAATTATGACCAAAAAGTTATATTTTGGTCTCATCTGACCACATGACTTTCTCCCATGACTCCTCTGGATCATCCAAATGGTCACTGGCAAACTTAAGACGGGCCTGGACATGTGCTGGTTTAAGCAGGGGAACCTTCCGTGCCATGCATGATTTCAAACCATGACGTCTTAGTGTATTACCAAGAGTAACCTTGGAAACGGTGGTCCCAGCTCTTTTCAGGTCATTGACCAGCTCCTCCCGTGTAGTTCTGGGCTGATTTCTCACCTTTCTTAGGATCATTGAGACCCCACGCAGATGCAGATCTTGCATGGAGCCCCAGTCCGAGGGAGATTGACAGTCATGTTTAGCTTCTTCCATTTTCTAATGATTGCTCCAACAGTGGACCTTTTTTCACCAAGCTGCCCTTTCCAGCCTTGTGGAGGTGTACAATTTTGTCTCTAGTGTCTTTGGACAGCTCTTTGGTCTTGGCCATGTTAGTAGTTGGATTCTTACTGATTGTATGGGGTGGACAGGTGTCTTTATGCAGCTAACAACCTCAAACAGGGGCATCTAATTTAGGATAATAAATGCAGTGGAGGTGGACATTTTAAAGGCAGACTAACAGGTCTTTGAGGGTCAGAATTCTAGCTGATAGACAGGTGTTCAAATACTTATTTGAAGCTGTATTATACAAATAAATAGTTAAAAAATCATACATTGTGATTTCTGGATTTTTTTTAATAGATTATGTCTCTCACAGTGGACATGCACCTACGATGACAATTTCAGAGCCCTCCATGATTTCTAAGTGGGAGAACTTGCAGTGTTCAAATACTTATTTTCCTCACTGTACCTCGGTTTTTAACCACGGTTTTCGGTTTGGTTCGGTTTTGATGGCTTGTCACATCAGTTTTTTGCTATTCTATTCTTAGGCGACAGGAACAGCAAGAGGTTAAGGAGAAAAAATACTATTTATTTTATTGCAATACTCTTTATTTTACTTACAAGAATTGAAAAACCTTACTTAGACTTAAAGATTTACACATTCCTAGTGTATTGTATAATATAAAATAAATATATATAAAGATTTAGATTAGATTAGATTAGATTACATTAGATTCAACTTTATTGTCATTACACAAGTACAGGTACAAGGCAACGAAATGCAGTTTAGGTCTAACCAGAAGTGCAATATCAGCATTTACACTGGCAGCTCAGAGCTGTACAGCAGCATTTAAGAATGCAATTGAATGAATAAATGTAAAATTAAAACACTACATAGACTTCACTATAAAATATACATTGATTCTTGAAGTTACTGTATTAGTTTTTCAGTCAAGAGCAGTGAGTGATTTTCTCTTTGTCTTTTGTTGTTGTATGAATATTAAAGGGATATTTCACTCAAAAATGAAAATTCTGTCATCAAGAAATGAATACAGGTTTGGAGCAATATTAGAGTGAGTAAATAATGACATAATTTTAGAGGTGAACTGTCCCTTTAAGGACAGCGTGTTCACTATAGGCTGTGCTGCTGTCAATTTAAGACCTGCATGTATCTAATATACAGACACACACCAATTTTAC
This sequence comes from Gobio gobio, assembly GCF_949357685.1. NCBI lineage: Eukaryota > Metazoa > Chordata > Actinopteri > Cypriniformes > Gobionidae > Gobio > Gobio gobio. The sequence goes on from NC_137117.1 coordinate 43,000,513, forward strand.
TTTCACTTTAGACTAGGGATGGGCAACAGTGGTCGAGTAATCGTGTACTCGAACGTGACAGCGATCATCGATCATGAGAAGGATGATCGCCCTGAAAAAAAAAAAGGTCTCTTTTTTATTGGTTATTGCGTCGTTTTGCGCGGTACCTGAGGTCTGATTGGTTAGCGTTATACAGCCTCCAGACCGCGGCGAAATAAAGTGAAACTGAGGCGTGAACTGAAGTGATGTCTGGAATCACTGATCATTGAATGGTTAGTGCAAGATGCGCCGATCTGTCATAGCCTACATAGCATTATAATAAGAACACGATGGAAATAGAAAGCTGTAAATGATCTGTGCTTAGTTCCCCGTGTATCAGCTGATCCACAGAGAAACTAGCGAGAAGTGCGTGAAGTTCATGTGCGCATTCACGTCCTTTTCTGCAGATGCACGTTGTAAGATTACTTTTATGTTGTCTATATCTGATTAATCTAATATAAGAAGCGTTTGTTTGAGCTTAATAAGCTAGCAAAGCACTGCCGTACCGTTCTCTTCAGTTTCAGCTCAAACGCATATTTCATGCTCGACATTATGGTTTAGAGACAGTCATATTCTTTTTAGATATGATCTATTTCTTTCTCAGAATCATTGATATTAGTAATGCAGCAGTGCTATACTGTTCTCGTATTTTTTAACAGTAGACCTAGTTTATTTAAATTTCGTTATGAGTTCGAAAATGCGCAGTGATGTCTGTAAACACTTCGATCATGAATAATAAAATTAAGTGCATGATGTGCAGAGTCAATCTGTCAAAGCATTATAATGAGAACACGTTTTTAATAAAATGTTGTTTCTGTGTGCTTTCGTTGTCCGTGTATCAGCGTTGTTAAGGGAAGAGCGCATTCAAAATGTTCTGTTTCAAACCATAGCCTGTAAAATCTAGCACGCTGAAGTTCACGTGCGCATTCACGTCCGTTTGTGTTGATTTATGTCGAAATAGGTTCATAATAATCTTCATATTAATATTGATATATGGTGCGTTTGGTTGAGTTCATTAACCAGCTAGCAAGCTCTGCAGGGTGGTGTTATTTCAGTTTCAGCTCAAAGGCAATGCTCGATATTACTGACTTGGTTATTACTGACAGTTATTTTATAAAGATGTTTCTTTTTCAAAGACATTTATGCATCATAATCTAGCAGTTATTTTTTGTTTTATATGTTCATGTTTTCATATACCTCTTTTCATGTCACGTTTGTATTTGTCAACAACCATTTTCATAACAGTATTTTCATTATCTCAATGACGGACATGCCCCGCCCCCTGCACATGCCCCGCCCCCTGCACATGCCCCGCCCCCGAGTACTTGAGTACTCGTTTTTGAGACCTATTGATGATCAAAATGAGAAATTGACAAAAATGCCCATCCCTACTTTAGACATAACCGACTGTGTTTATGTTAAGTTGTATTTGACAGTATTAGCGCAGTAAGACTACTTAGTCCAGTAATTACGTGTTTGACAGGCGTTTAGTGCGCCTGCTCAGAAAAGTGCATGTTAAAACCGTGCATAAGCACACAAATGAAATGTTTAACCGGCAAGGCTTTAAAACGCATGCAAATAATGAACTTTGGTGATTGTGAATAACTCTAGTGTTCCGTGAGTATAACTCTAACACTAACGTGTGATGTGAATGTATGTCGCGTTGTTCAGTATTGGGATGGAGGCAAATGATAGAATTTGTAGAAAAATGATTAATTAAATGCAAAACCGGAAAAACTGCAATTCACAAGCGCGTATTGAACCGTGAATGCCGTACCGAACGGTTCAATATTATATTGAGAATTGTGGCATCCCTTGTGACTACGTGTATTTTGTGTGTATTAGCATTACCTGTAGATTTCAGTAGGGATGCACCGGTTGACCGGCCAAAATCCGGAACCGGTTTTCTTTGTATTTTTCTGCCGATTGATCCGGAAGTGCGCCTGCGTGCACATACGCCTATATTCCAATCATTTGCGAACATGTCACTTGTGTGTTACAAACGGAAACTGGAGAACTGAGGGAAGAGACGAGATACACTGAATGGAATGAAGAGCCGCTTTCCTGCGCGAGCTGAAGTTGCGCGAGCTGAAGTTGCGCGAGCTGAAGTTGCGCGAGCTTTCCTCTCCGAACCTGCACGAGTGTAGATAGTGAGTGTTTGTTCAGCTCAGCTTCTCACGTGTTGGATCGGATGAGAACGAAACAGACTAACTTGTGAAAAAGCCGAAATACTTCTTTTTGTAGCCTAAAGAAGAACATGCATGCATTTTAGAAATGAAATACTATCAGTTCTGTAGCCTATAGGATGATCATTTTTATTTTACCTTAAAATTACATCGACTTAATTTGATTAAAAAAAGCACCTGCTGTGGCATCTTAGTTTTTTTCGTTGCACTAAACATTATTGGATTTAACATTTTGGAACAATTATATACTTTGGTTTTATTTCATTTCACTGGTAAAGACTTTTTTTCTTTACACTGAATTTAAAAACAAATGCTGATTTAAGTAACATCTTTGTTTGGGTTGCAGAATATGCAGTTGTTGCCTTTAATTTCACCTTTCAGCCTTTTCATTTCCAATTCAATTTCCCGTTAATTTCAGATTGCGGACTTGTTTGCATTAGCCAAAAGCCAATTTAACCTTTTAAATACCAAATAAACATCTTGTTCATGTAAACTTTTGTCCTTTTATTGAGTAAAAAAGAAAATCGGAAATCGGTATCGGCCAGTTTTCTTGAAAAAAATCGGAATCGGCCATGTAAAATCATGATCGGTGCATCACTAGATTTACATTTCTGTACAGTCTAATTTTGACTACGGGTGAATCTCTAGTTGTTACTGATGATGTCGTTTGGTCCTTTCTGGATTACAATCCGCCATCAAAATGACAAGTTTAATTATTCCAGCTGCTGTGAGAAAAGACTATAAATGATCCGCCACCTGCATCATCCTCACATGCGATCGCATACTAGCCGGACTCCTGCTTTATGTGCACAGACGTGACGTAATGACGAAAAGACGAACGGCGGAAGCTCATATTTCCCGCAGAAATCCACCAGTACCTCTCAAATTAAAGTACTTTATTACAAGAGTCGGGCTACGGTAAGGAGATCATTTTGAACACTGGCTGGTTATGTACTTTTAACCCAAAAAAGTTACAGACTGCAGCTTGAAAATCAACATGAAATGCCATTTCTAACCTTTTTGTGCAATTTTGGTGATATGAACATTTGTTTCAGAGGAGGAACAAATGATTACAATTTTTTTTCTACAAAATATTGCGCACTGCACAATAAGAATGTGTGTTAATAAGTAAAAACAGGGTTCCCACTCTTTTTCAGCAACCATTTTCCAGTACTTTTCCAGGACATTTTCAATTTTACTATGGCGGGAATAAAAGACAAGGCCAAGGTTTTTCCTACATTGAAAATTTTTTGGCGGCCGCCAAAACAAATTTTTGTCCCGCCAAAGCTTTATTTGATGAGTTATTGTGATTTATGAATGATGTAGAATAGATGCTGTGCTTGTAACCGAGTGACAGAGAGAACGATCAGAGCTCCTCCCCCGCTCGCACGCTCTCTGTCTTCAAAATAAGCATTCTTAGCTTTCTAATATTTCACATATTATGTTAATCAAAATCAAAAGGTCGGAAGACCGAATCCATGTTGCACGTGGCGCTATCAGACGATGTTTTCCTTTAATTACCGCTGGGTGTGAATTGCGCTCAAAAAACATTGACTGATTCTCTGACCAGCTGACATAAACCATACTTTCAATAAACGGGAAACAAATCCTATCCGGTTATGAAGTGTTTTCTGTGTGTTGACAAATCTTTCGCGATGTTCTAACAGACGGGATTCACACACAACGTGTCTGCTAATGTCTGATTCACCACCTAATGACTCATTTGAACCGAATCATTTCAACGACTGGTTAGAACAACTGATCCGTCCAACACTGAACTAACGAATCAGTTGAATCGTTTACTCAGAACATCTGAAGAGAACAAGTGTGCTGACCCAATTTAGCAAGAGTGGGTGTAAGAGTTAGTTGTAATTATTCACAGCCTTTTAGCTTATTTATGTTCATAATGTGTAGTAAAATAAATAGCCTATAAATCACTTAGTTTAGACTGGAGTGAGGTGAACCCAGAACAAAGTTGTTGTTAGCTGATCATTTTATGAAATTGTATATGGCAGAAAATTAGGCTATTTGTTCATTTTTTTATTACTATTTTTTAATATTGATATGATTATATACCAAAACAATTATCAGTAAATAGTGTAAAAATGAGGAACAAAAACAAACATCAAGGTATCCCACATGAAAAAATACTATAGTATATTATAGTATTTACTACACTTTGTTAATTTACTGTAGTATATTTACTATAGTACGGTTCAAAAACACTATAGTATTTACTAGAGTAATTACTACAGTATTTTTTCATGTGGGATCAAAATAAGATAAGCAAAAGTTACAAACTTTCTTTGAACTTATTTAAAATGTATTGTCAGTATTGCGCTTGCAGATCACGTGGGTAGGGTACTTTTTTACTGTGCGTGCGTGCGTGCGTGCGTGTGTGTATGGGTGACCATGTCTGTCAGCCACCACTGAAGACCATTTTTGACCCAGGAAAAACCCTGAAGGCTCATGCCAAATATTGCTTTAAAAGCCGTATAGTTTATTGCCATTACTTAACAATCCAGCATTTTTCAATATGAGCTCTTTATCATACATTATGACTATGAAGCTTGTTTACACCACAGAATAGAAAGAAAAGGTAATTGTGACTTTTTATCTCGCTATTCTGACTTTCTCGCAATTGCGAGTTTACATATTTGTGATATAAACGCGAAAATTGTCGCAATTCTTTTTCCCTCAGAATTGGACTTTATAACTTGCAATTGCAGTTTAGATCTCGCAATTCTGAGAAAAGAAGTCAGAATTGCAAGATATAAACTTGCAACTGCGCAAAAAAGTCAATTGTGAAGAAAAGGTCAGAATTGCGAGTTTATATCACGCAATTCTTACTATATCTTGCAATTCTGACTTTATAACACACAAATGTGACTTTATATAAAAATTATGTGATTAGTTAGCAGCTTACGAGTTAACATTTACTGCATACATTTGAGCAGTTAATAGTGTTAGCTATTAAACATTATTATTCAAAATACTACTCACACGCATCAAACTCAGCAATCCTGAACATGTGCTTTCTGCAACTAGCGCTAATTGTTTGGGCCAGCGATAAACTCTTTATACTCGGCTAAAGAAATAACTTTTTTTTTAATTATTTTCCCAGACAACAACAAGATTTTCCAGGACATTTTACATTTTCTCTAATTTTCCATGTGTTTTCCAGGACTGGAAAATTTGTCATCAATTTTCTAGGTTTTCAAGGTTTTCCAGGACTGGTGGGAACCCTGAAAAAGGGCTTCTTAGTTGACTTTAAGATGACCTGAATAACTTTGGTCATGCCCCACTTCTGTTTTAGCTGAAACTAGGATTCGAGCAGGAGAACCGTGTGAAGTGTGAACTGCACCTGAAGTGTGGAGGTGAGGAAGTTGTTCTGGGACACGATGTCCACAAAGAAGTCCGGAGGGATTTCTCCCAGCTGATGGTAGAGTACGGCGATGAGACCCAGATACAGGTCCTTCCTGTCCTTCATGGCCTCCTCAGAGCGGCACAGCAGAGCCAGCAGGCTTTTCCAGTGCTCGAAAGCCTCGTAAACGTTCCCCACCAGGAAACACACGAACGCAAACTGCAGCTCTCCTACAGACAGCACCACACATCATGATGTTTTATGATTCAAACGATGATACGGTACTTACATGATACTGATTTTTATATTTGTGTTGTTATTTTTAAGTTATTTTTTGCTCTCTGACAGCAATTTAATTAACACTTTAAAGGGTTAGTTCACCCGAAAAATGAAAATTCTGTCATTAATTCCTCACCCTCATGTCATCTGCGTCATATTCTCGCGCATGCGTCGTGGAGCCACACACGGAAGACAAGAACAAGTTGGATAAAGGTGTTATTTAGATTTTTTTTTGCGCACAAAAACTATTGTCGTCGCTTCGTAAAATGATTGTAGAGTCACTGTGGTGAGATGGACTTTGTAACGACGTTTTAAGTGCCTTTTATGGGTCTTGTGAGTGTGAATGTACTGAATGCCAATGGAGGCCTATCTGAAGCCTTTCTCAGCATCAGCTTTCAACTAAAATATCTTCATTTGTGTCTGAAGATGAACGGAGGTCTGACGGGTGTCGAACGACATGAGGGTGAGGAATTAATGACAGAATTTTCATTTTTGGCTGAACTAACCCTTTAAGGTCGAGAAAGGCAGTCAAGACATCGTTAAAGGGATAGTTCACCCAAAAACGAAAATTTGATGTTTTTCTGGTTACCCCAAGGGCATCCAAGATGTAGGTGTCTTCGTTTCTTCAGTAGAACTCAAATGAAGATTTTTAACTCCAACCGTTGCTGTGTGTCACTCATATAATGCTTGTCAATGGGGTCTAATTCTATTAGAGTAAAAAAAACATGGACAGACAACTTCAAATTAAACCCTGCAGCTCGTGACGACACATCAATGTCTTAAGACACGAAACGATCGGTTTCTGAGAGAAACACAACGGTAATTATGCAATTAATTTCACCTCATATCAGACGAACGCTTCAGCTCTCCAGACCGCCATCATTTCCTGTGAGTGAGGTCAAAATTACAGCCGGGTCATAGATATATATACGTAGATTCCTCATTCGAGCGATCCACGCCATGATCCACGCAGGCACTAATGAGGAATCTATGTATATATATCTATGACCCGGCCGGAATTTTGACCTCACTCATAGGAAGTGATGGCAGTCTGCAGAGCTGAAGTGTTCGTCTGATATGAGGTGATACATTTGCATAAATACCGTTGGCTTTCTCTCAGAAACCGATCGTTTCGTGTCTTAAGACATCAATGTGTGGCCACGAGCCACAGGGTTTAATCTGAAGTTGTCTGTCCATGTTTTTTTTACTCTAATAGAATTAGATCCCATTGACAAGCATTATACGACTGACCGACGGCAACGGTTGAAGTTAAAAATCTTAATTTGTGATCTACTGAAGAAACAAAGACACCTACATCTTGGATGCCTTAGGAGCAGAAAAACATCAAATTTTCGTTTTTTTTCAAATGATGATACAGTACTTACATGATACAGATTTTTTTATTTGTGTTGTGGTGTTTTTAGTGTTTTACACAAATTAAAGGGTTAGTTCACCCAAAAATGAAAATTCTGTCATTAATTACTCACCCTTATGTCGTTCGAGACCCGTAAGACCTCCGTTCATATTCGGAACATAAATGAAGATATTTTAGTGTAAAGCTGATGGCTGAGAAAGGCTTCAGTTAGGCCTCCATTGGCATTCAGTACACTTATACTCCCAAGACCGATAAAAGGCACTTAAAATGTCGTTACAAAGTCCATCTCACCACAGTGACTCTACAATAATCTTACAATGAGACAATAGTTTTTGTGCGCAAAAAAAAATCAAAATAACACCTTTATCCAGCTTGTTATTGCCTTCCGCGTGTGCCTCCACGACGCATGCGCGAGAATATGACGTAGCGCCGGGGTTCGGGATTCCATGAAACGCCACTCTAACCCCATTTTGAGCACTACGCCGAGACCTAAAGCACGATCAATGTAGAATTCAACAGCTTAGATACGCGCGTCTTCCTCTGATTGTAAACAAATCACTTCTGGGTCATCTGTCCGAACGCCGGATCTGCGTCATATTCTCGCGCATGCGTCGTGGAGGCACATGCGGAAGGCAATAACAAGTTGGAAAAAGGTGTTATTTTGATTTTTTTTGCGCACAAAAACTATTGTCGTCGCATCGTAAGATTATTGTAGAGTCACTGTGGTGAGATGGACTTTGTAACGATGTTTTGAGTGCCTTTTATCCGTCTTGGGAGTATAAGTGTACTGAATGCCAATGGAGGCCTATCTGAAGCCTTTCTCAGCCATCAGCTTTCAACAAAAATATCTTCATTTGTGTTCCGAATATGAACGGAGGTCTGACGGGTGTCGAACGACATAAGGGTGAGTAATTAATGACAGAATTTTCATTTTTGGGTGAACTAACCCTTTAAGTTATTTTTGATACAATCCGACAGCTCTCTGACCCCTCCATAGACAGCAATATAATTAACACTTTCAAGGTCCAGAAAGGCAGTAAAGACATCGTTAAAATAGTCCATGTGACTCCAGTGGATCAACCTTAATGTTATGAAGCCATGATAATACTTTTATAGGCCTTTATTAATCCCTGGAGTCGTGTGGAGTAGGACATTTTTTAATATAACTCAGATTGTGTTTGTCTGAAAGAAGAATGTCATACTCTCCCTCAACTCATCCTCGGTGTGTAAATCATGGGGTAATTAAAATTTTTGGGTGAACTATCCCTTTAAAGGGTTAGTTCACCCAAAAATGAAAATTCTGTCATTAATTCCTCACCCTCATGTCGTTGGACACCCGTCAGACCTCCGTTCATCTTCAGACACAAATGAAGATATTTTAGTGTAAATCTGATGGCTCTGAAAGGCCTCCATTGGCTCAATGCACGGTTCACTCTCAAGACCCTTAAAAGGCACTAAAGACGTCGTTACAAAGTCCATCTCACTACAGTGGTTCTACAATAACTTTATGAATCGGCGAGAATAGTTTTTGTGCGCAAAAAACCCCTAAATAACGACTTATATAGTGATGACGATTTCAAAACACGGCCTCATAAAGCTTTGAAGCGTTATGAATCAGTGAGTCGACTCAGCAGTTTGAATCGCCAAATTTCAGCAGTTTGACACGCGATCCAAATCATGAATCGACTCACTGATTCATAACGCTTCAAAGCTTCATGAGGCCGTGTTTTGAAATCGTCATCACTATAGAAGTCGTTATTTAGGGTTTTTTTGCGCACAAAAACTATTCTCATCGCTTCATAAAGTTATTGTAGAGCCACTGTAGTGAGATGGACTTTGTAACGACGTCTTTAGTGCCTTTTAAGGGTCTTGAGAGTGAACCGTGCATTGAGCCAATGGAGGCCTTTCAGAGCATCAGATTTACACTAAAATATCTTCATTTGTGTCTGAAGATGAACGGAGGTCTGACGGGTGTCCAACGACATGAGGGTGAGGAATTAATGACAGAATTTTCCTTTTTGGGTGAACTAACCCTTTAACATGATGTTTGGTTAGTAAACTGATACTAACCGAGTACATTGAGAGGTTGCTCTTTATAATGGTTCTCAAGCACGCAGTTGAGAGTGTAACTCCAATCCATGCTATACTGGGTGATCTGTGCTGGGGTCGCCCCAGGAGGATACGCCTGTTTGGGAATGTTGGAAAATCGCAACTCCGTGCCTTCCCTTAGTTTCATCCGGGGCAGTCGGTTCAGGCCCTCCTTCATACTCTGACACTCCTGATCATTGCGGGGCAGATTATGCTCCGTCCGGTCTTTCGTATGGGTCAGCTGCAGTTCTGGGATCACATCGCTGAAGGCGCAAACCCGCCCATTGAGGGGCTGGAGGGCGATGGCAACCTCCTGACTCAGTCTGTCGGTCAGGGAAACCCACTTCCTCAGAGTCTCATAGGGATACGGCCCCAGATAGCCGTCCAGTTCTCGAAGATTGGCCCTTACGCGCTCCACCTCCTCTGGGTTCTGGGAGAGCTCCAGGTCATCCTCACTCTTGTTCCAGTGAGCCACAAGCACCTCACGAGGCTTCAGGGACAGGAACAGACCGGTTTTGGGGCTAATTTCACCACAAGCCCCACTGGTGTCGACGGAGCAGTAGTGGAGGAAGTGAAGCCCTGGAGGAATCATCTTCACCCCTCGGAACCGAGGGCCCAAAGTCCAGGTTTTGTAGTCAAGTCCCAACTCTGTTCCCTCGGGAACACCAAGCAAGACAAGCGTGGCTCCTTCTTCAAACAAGCCCCGAGCCACCTCAGGGTCCATATCTGTCCCTGCCATATCTGTTTAAAATAGACAATATTACTGTACATGTGACTGGAATCACATTACAATGAATGATAATAACAATTTCAGATATTATCATTTGTCTAAAGAGAATCACAAAAGATGTGCATTAAATAGTAAATACAATGTAAAGGGCATTACTTTAATGAAATATTTAGGTAAGGCACTGTATGAGAAAGCTAGACAATGTTTCCATAATAATGCAACTAAAAAGCAACCAACAGCAAAACGAGTGTAAAAAATTAATATGTCAATATAGTGCAAAACCGTAAATTCATAATACCCAAACAACCGCGTTCAGTCACAAATCCAGAGTTTCTGCGTAAAGGCCATGTGTGAATTAACAAGACACAAACTTCCGCTTAAAGTCAAAATAAAAGCCCTACTTCACGGTTCAACAACATTCATATGCCGTTTAAAAAATCATTCTCCCCAATCAGCAGATTTTGATGTTACAAAATATTATGTTGGTAAAATTTGTTTTACATTAAACCCCAAGAATAATAATAGAGCTATTCGTAACAGAGAAACTGTTGGAAAATGGAAAATTAACTTGCTGGAGAGAAGTGTGGTTATTACCACAGAAATATCGTCGTAGAAATACGTTTCTTATAAGCTTATTCACAGATTTTATCCAGCATTATTTACAAAAAAAAAAGGAATAAATGTAAATTGTATTTTTTTTGTAACAAATATGAGGAAACAGCGTTACAGTTATTTTGGCACTGTACACTATGGGCTAGGGTTCAAAAATGTAAATTTTTATTATTTAAATATTCAGTGTTTAAGACCTCTTTCACTCTTGTGGGAAAATGCTTTGGTTTTACTGACTATTCTGACAGTAATTCTGACAGCAACAGTATTTTACTTGGTAAATTTAATTATAGGCTACTGTTAACCAAATTTCACATTAATACGAGCAAATTTGTTGACCGTATCAGAGGCTCTTTGGACAAGAAAGCTGTAAGAACTTTATAATACATTTATTTTATTATTATTTACTATGTATATGTTTATGCATGTATATTCTCTATCTTTGTTTGGAACTTTTATATGTACTACTTCCAGGTGGCAACTGTTTTATTTGTTGTAATTTGTCTTTCTATCTATCTTTATATATATATATATATATATATATATATATATATATATATATATATATATATATATATATATATATATATATATATATATATATATATATATATATATATATATATATATATATATATATATATATATATATACTGTTTCTTGTTGATACAACACTGTATGTTACTGTTCTTTGAATTTAAAAAAATAAAAAATAAATAAATGTGTCACCCTTTAATGTTTGGAGTTTAGATATTTAAAAAAAAATATTGTTGTTATTATTTTTAATAACCCTGTGATGTGGGGAGGGGCTCTTTTTCTCGTCCTCCGTTAAAGTGTCACATATAAATCCCACAGAGCAGTTCGTTTTTCCCAAATAAACGACGTATTAGAGTTGTATCAAACTGCTGTTTTCTCGTTTTGAGACTTTTACAGCAGCAGCTTGAGCTTCGCTCTTCGTCGGACACTTCACCGCTTCCGGCACACATCGCGAGCGGGTGTGAATGTAGTGGGGCTTTCATGACTGAATAGTGTGAATTTACCCGAGATCTGCTTCCCCTGCGAGTCTCTGCAGTGATCAGGAGTGTTTCTTCCAGAAGAGCGATGGGTTTCCGCAAGAAGAACAAGAGTCCGCCTGTGCTGAGCCACGAGTTTGTCATCCAGAATCACGCGGATATGGTGTCGTGTGTGGCCATGATCGTCCTGCTGGGACTCATGTTTGAGGTGAGGGTTCCTTATTAATATCATAACTATATCCACATCATATAACATGGCCATCATGTTTGAGGTGAGGGTTCCTTATTAATATCATAACTATATCCACATCATATAACATGACCATCATGTTTGAGGTGAGGGTTCCTTATTAATATCATAACTATATCCACATCATATAACATGACCATCATGTTTGAGGCGAGGGTTCCTTATTAATATCATAACTATATCCACATCATATAACATGACCATCATGTTTGAGGTGAGGGTTCCTTATTAATTTCATAACTATATCCACATCATATAACATGGCCATCATGTTTGAGGCGAGGGTTCCTTATTAATATCATAACTATATCCACATCATATAACATGGCCATCATGTTTGAGGCGAGGGTTCCTTATTAATATCATAACTATATCCACATCATATAACATGACCATCATGTTTGAGGTGATGGTTCCTTATTAATATCATAACTATATCCACATCATATAACATGGCCATCATGTTTGAGGCGAGGGTTCCTTATTAATATCATAACTATATCCACATCATATAACATGGCCATCATGTTTGAGGTGATGGTTCCTTATTAATATCATAACTATATCCACATCATATAACATGACCATCATGTTTGAGGTGATGGTTCCTTATTAATTTCATAACTATATCCACATCATATAACATGGCCATCATGTTTGAGGCGAGGGTTCCCTATTAATATCATAACTATATCCACATCATATAACATGACCATCATGTTTGAGGCGAGGGTTCCTTATTAATATCATAACTATATCCACATCACATAACATGGCCATCATGTTTGAGGTGATGGTTCCCTATTAATATCATAACTATATCCACATCATATAACATGACCATCATGTTTGAGGTGATGGTTCCCTATTAATATCATAACTATATCCACATCATATAACATGACCATCATGTTTGAGGTGATGGTTCCCTATTAATATCATAACTATATCCACATCATATAACATGACCATCATGTTTGAGGTGAGGGTTCCCTATTAATATCATAACTATATCCACATCATATAACATGACCATCATGTTTGAGGTGAGGGTTCCCTATTAATATCATAACTATATCCACATCATATAACATGACCATCATGTTTGAGGTGAGGGTTCCTTATTAATATCATAACTATATCCACATCATATAACATGGCCATCATGTTTGAGGTGATGGTTCCCTATTAATATCATAACTATATCCACATCATATAACATGGCCATCATGTTTGAGGTGAGGGTTCCTTATTAATATCATAACTATATCCACATCATATAACATGGCCATCATGTTTGAGGTGAGGGTTCCTTATTAATATCATAACTATATCCACATCATATAACATGACCATCATGTTTGAGGTGAGGGTTCCTTATTAATATCATAACTATATCCACATCATATAACATGGCCATCATGTTTGAGGTGAGGGTTCCTTATTAATATCATAACTATATCCACATCATATAACATGGCCATCATGTTTGAGGTGATGGTTCCCTATTAATATCATAACTATATCCACATCATATAACATGACCATCATGTTTGAGGTGAGGGTTCCTTATTAATATCATAACTATATCCACATCATATAACATGACCATCATGTTTGAGGTGATGGTTCCCTATTAATATCATAACTATCCACATCATATAACATGGCCATCATGTTTGAGGTGATGGTTCCTTATTAATATCATAACTATATCCACATCATATAACATGGCCATCATGTTTGAGGTGAGGGTTCCCTATTAATATCATAACTATATCCACATCATATAACATGGCCATCATGTTTGAGGTGATGGTTACCTATTAATATCATAACTATATCCACATCATATAACATGACCATCATGTTTGAGGCGAGGGTTCCTTATTAATATCATAACTATATCCACATCATATAACATGGCCATCATGTTTGAGGCGAGGGTTCCTTATTAATATCATAACTATATCCACATCATATAACATGGCCATCATGTTTGAGGTGAGGGTTCCCTATTAATATCATAACTATATCCACATCATATAACATGGCCATCATGTTTGAGGCGAGGGTTCCTTATTAATATCATAACTATATCCACATCATATAACATGACCATCATGTTTGAGGTGAGGGTTCCCTATTAATATCATAACTATATCCACATCATATAACATGACCATCATGTTTGAGGTGATGGTTCCTTATTAATATCATAACTATATCCACATCATATAACATGACCATCATGTTTGAGGTGATGGTTCCTTATTAATATCATAACTATATCCACATCATATAACATGACCATCATGTTTGAGGTGAGGGTTCCTTATTAATATCATAACTATATCCACATCATATAACATGACCATCATGTTTGAGGTGAGGGTTCCTTATTAATATCATAACTATATCGGGCTAGGTCGGGCAGTTTTGGCAGCAAAAGGGGGACCAACACAATATTAGGTCATAATGTTATGCCTGATTGGTGTATAATTGCTTCATTAGAAGTAGGTGTCCACATGCCACTGGATGCAAGTGAATGTTTTAGGCAAATGCACTACACATGCTGAATGGTCTGAAGTCAAATCCTTTAAAGTAATAAAAGCGCTCGATCACATGCTCTGACTTTGCTTCCTCATGACATCTGACTCTCACATTCCTCAGCTACCTCTGTTTTAACTTCCTTGACACAAATATATTCTAAAATATACTTTATGCCTATACTTAACATATAAATATGATAACCCTTTCTTTAGAAATCTAAATTGTGATTCTGTACTAATATTGCTGCAGTTTGTAGTAGAATTAGGGCTGTCAAAAGATTAATTGCGATTAATCGCATCCAAAATAAAAGTTTGTGTTTACATAATATATGTGTGTGTACTCTGTTAATTATTATTTATATATAAATACACACACATTCATGTATATGTTTAAGAAATAAATATTATTTTTATATATAAAACATTTATATTTATATATATTATAGATTATATAAATGCATATACATGCAAATATTTCTTAAATATATACATGAGTGTGTGTGTATTTATTATTAGGGCTGTAATCAACCAAAGAAAATCTTGGTCGACTGAAGTCCTGAAATGTTCGACTAAAAATCGACTAAAAAAGCTAAACTAATGAAATGAACGCGGCAAAAAATCGACCAATCAGAATTTTGGTCGAGCCAGAACGTATCGACTAATAATCGACTAATTGACTGGGAGATTACAGCCCTAGTATTTATATAGAAATAATAATTAACAGAGTACACACACATATATTATGTAAACACAAACTTTTATTTTGGATGCGATTAATCGCGATTAATCTTTTGGCAGCCCTAAGTAGAACGGCAGGAAATATCTGATGTGGGGCTGTTAAAGTTGTGGCTTTTGCTTCTCCTTTGTTGCGATTTGTTTGTGTATTCATATGATTTTATTTTTGTATTGCAGGTGACAGCAAAGTTTGCCATCATGTTCATCACAGTCCAGTATAATGTCACACAAAGCCTGGATACAGGTACGGCCGAGATCTTTCAATAATGCTAAAGCATGAGTTGGAATCACAGGGTCCAAGCTGAAATGTATGTTTTCCATCAAATGGATGTGGTTGAGCTAGTTTCCTGTGTGACTGAAGGATTCAGAGGAATCAATCTTTTAGACTCTAGTTCTTGAGAATAGAGGTCTTCACTGGTCCACCTCCATCCGAAAACCCCAGGTCAGAGCGGGTTTAGGTCCAGAACTGGTCATTTTAAATGCATGTGCATCTGAAAAAACCCAAATTCTTTTAAAACATGCCAACTTTACATTAATCGTTTAACAATATTTTATTATTTAAAACAAATATCAGGGCTGTCAAATGATTAATCGCGATTAATCGCATCCAAAATTCAAGTTTGTGTTTATATAATATATGTGTGTGTGTACTCTGTTAATTATTATTTATATATAAATACACACACAAGCATGATATATTTAAGAAAAAAATATTATTTTTATATATAAAACATTAATATTTATATATATTATAGATTATACAAATGTATATACATGCAAATGTTTCTTAAATATATACATGAATGTGTGTGTATTTATATATAAATTAACAGAGTACACACACATGTATTATGTAAACACAAACTTTCATTTTGGATGCGATTAATCGCGATTAATCTTTTGACAGCCCTAACAAATCTACATTCATTCATTTTATGACAGTGTTATTGTGCCCTTCTCTGTCAGTAAATGTTGCACAAATCTGGATACATTGAGTTTTTTTTGTTTCAAATAGAGATCACGATTCTGGACAGACCTAATCTAAACAAAAATAACACTTACTAGAGGTTCTGGCGAAATGTTAATTGCTGCAGTCTATTAAAAAATGTTTCATTCATTTGAATGATTCAGAAGGACTTGTTTCATTACTGGATTAATTGGTTTTGAATGAATCTCTTGAATGAATGATTCTATGGCTGTGTTCCACTCCACTTTTAGACACACCCTGGTGAACATCCCTCAGCCGCCATTTTGAAGTGCGTTCCACTTCGTGAAGTGGGCGAGGGAAGCTTATATGGACAGACCCTTGTGACGTCGATTTTGAGTTAGCGAGTCTACCCTGATTTACACTTCAAGCAGCTCTAAATCCCACAATTCGACTTGATTGTGACGTCACAGCAGATCGTGCTTAAAGGTGCAGTGTGTAAAAAAATACCGGCATCTAGCGGTGAGGTTGCGAATTGCCAAACGCTCATCCCTCCCTTTCGAAGCACATAGTGAAGCTACGGTGGCCAGCACAGGACAAAGATGTGGTCGTCTGAGACAGCTGAGAGTGACTAGAGCTGTGTAGAGAAGTTTGTCCGTTTAGGGCTACCGTAGAAACATGGCGGCACAAAATGGCGACTTCACTGTAAGGGGACCCGCGGTGTGTGAAGATAGAAATGGCTCATTCTAAAGTAATAAAAACATAACGTCTTTATACACCACTGAAAACATAGTTATGTATATTATATTGCATTTCTGTCAATAGATCCTCATAAATACTACACACTGCACCTTTAAGTGAAGTGTATGATATATTAATTATTTTGAGAATTAATCGCATAATACTTGTAGCTACCTTAAGTTCACATTCAAAGTTTATACTACTAATATTTTTTTCCGTTTGTGTAATTAATTTTCCTCCTACAGCTCAAATCCCTATAGAGTTGTATATATTTCCTCCAACAACTTATATGCATATAGAATGGTGTATAAAACAAATTCATAAGTAAAAAAGGTTTATTAAATAATAAATCAGCTCCATACAGTGAATTCCAAGTGAGCGAGGGCCATTTAAACAGGGTTCCCACTTGTCCAATTTTTCAGTCCTGGAAAACACTTGGAAAATTAGAGAAAATGTCCTAAAAGAAATTGTTGTCCTGGAAAGTTTAAAAAACAAAGAGTTTATCACTGGCCCGAAACAATTACCATTGGTTGCAGAAACGTTTTCACAAGTGAGAGTCGTTGATATTCCCTTGATATTGACACTGGTAAAGAAAACTATTTGTCATAATGTATGATTAAGAGCTCATATTAATAATTGATTTTATAGTTAAGTCATGGCAATAAACTATGGAAGCTACTGAATTCCTGCTACTGAATAAAACATTAAACGTTCTTGTTCTTTTATTCATAAAGCACATTTAAAAACAGTCTGAGGACTGACCAAAGTGCTGTACAAGTCAGAATAACAAAACTGTTACACATAATAAATAAGACCATCAACATCATTTAAAAGCTAAAGAAAACGAATAGGTTTTCAAGAGCGATTTAGCAGCCCTAAGTTGTGCTGGCAGCTTTTCCACAACCAAGTTTTATCTCAAACTTGTAATAGCGAGAATTGTTTTTAGAATTGTATGTTTTGTAATTTTTACTACTTTGCTAAAAATTGTGAGATCTAAACTCGCAATTGCCAGGAAAAAAAAGTAAGAATTCAAAAAAATGTCTTTATAGCTCACAATTGCGAGTTATTAAGTCCAATTCTGACTTTTTTTTCCCCTCAGGTTTATATCTCTCAATTTAGCCATATATATTATAACTCGCAATTGCGAGAGAAAAAAAGTCACAGTAGCAGGATAAAAAGTCGGTTACCTTTTTTATTCTGTGCTGTAAAAAAGCGTCTAGAACAGAAAGAGCTTTATTACCAAGTGTGCTTGCGCACACAAGGAATTTTTATTGGTGCTGAAGCTTCCAGTGCACATATAAAATACAAATACAACAAGTATACGGTCACAGTTAGGTTTAGTCAGAATAAAAATGTACATATTGTGAACATGTATACAGTATTTTGAATTGTAGGCCCCTATGAATAAATATAAATATATTTCCATGGTCATAATGTATGATTAAGAGCTCATATTAAAAACTGATTTTATAGTCAAGTCATGGTAATAAACTGTACGCCTTTAAAGACTTAGAGAACAATAGTTGGTGTGATCCTTGTCTTTTTATTCTCACCATAGTAAAATAAAAAAATCCTGGAAAATGATCACAAAAAAAAAGTGGGAACCCTGTTTAAACCTTACGAGTATAATAATGGGCACTCGTGCAATGTAAGCAATGAAGCACATCCGAGTCCACGAAATGGAGGGAAGTTAGCAAGTGAAGGACATAACAATTTGGACTGGAACGCAGCCATTCTGGGGATGCACTGAAATTACAATTCTGGGCTGAAACCGAACATTTTGGATGCGCTTGGCTGAAAATCGAAAATGTTTTTTCCGCAGATCCGTGTGAATGGGGGTCGTTTTTAGTGTTAGACCGATATATCGGCCGATATTTGCGATTTTCACATGTATAGGCCGATATAAGGCTGCTGCGTTCGCCGATATTTTTTCCCCTGCATTATTTCCAGACAGGCGTCCACAGGGCAGCTCTCACCGTCTTCAATCTCTCTCGCTCTCCCTCGCGCATATTAATCAAAATCAATTGAGAATTGACACGATGGTAAAAGGTGGAAAGACTGAAGTTTCACGTGGAGCATTGGGAGATTTTTTCCTGAATTATCGCTGGTGTTGCTCTACAAGAGATTAAGTTCAGTGCACCTACACTCTAAACAATGCTGGGTTAAAAATAACCCAAGTTGGGTTTAATATGGACTAACCCAGCGATTGGGTTGTTTTAGGCAAACATTTAACCCAACCGCTGGGTCAAAACAATTGCTGGGTTAGTCCATATTCAGCCCAACTTGGGTTATTTTTAACCCAGCATTTTTTAGAGTGTAACCATTAAATGACTAGGTTGTAAATAGTTTTAAAATGAAGTATAGTACAGTCAGTGTGCACTTTATTATGCTGCTTGCTTGTTGATACTGCGTGCAAATAGTGTAATTATTTTATTTATGCTTAAATATTTATTTTCAGAATTTATTTTCACCACTGAACTCTTTTTTTCTTGTTCTACCTCACCTGTTTTTACTATTTGTTAAATATTGTTTTTTTTAGTTCAATAAATGTTCCTTTTTTAAATTGTAAATTTTAAATTGTTATCATCATGATCATTGTGTCATTTTTATGATGAAAATCGAGGGAGCAAAAGCAGTATCGGCTCCAAATATCGGCTCAAGAAAATCGGTAGCTCGTATCGCTCATCGGCTAAGGCTGATGAAAAAAAATCGGCATCGGCACTAAAAAATCCATATCGGTCGATCTCTAGTCGTTTTGACAATGTTGTGGTCTTTACCAGGAAAAACTCTTCAATTTTTAGTGCATCTTTGCCGTGTAAGCATACCCTAAGGGCGTTTTCACACCTGAGAGTCCGCACCAAGGTCCGAACCGAAGTTCATGTTTTGATACTTTTTATATATTCGGTTAGTTTTGGTTTGGTTTCACATTGCAATTATGTGAGCGCACTAAAGAACTTTACATGACACACTTGCCTCCACTCGTCTTCATCTATGTGGCATCTGGACTGTGATTGGTTTGTAAACGGACGTCAGCGTCTTTGACAAGTTGAATGAACGGACGCATATCGTTGCCACTATTGAACAGTGCGCATTGCTTGACTATTTTTTTTTATTCGTTACGTTTAAAAGTGGACATTTCAAGCTTTATATACACATACTTCACATGTTTGTGAGACGAGTATCTGCTGAGTTTGGGTTTATTTGAGACCCGCTTCAGTTCATGTGTAAAGCATGTGATCGCTCGCGCGATTATTGTCTGCTATAGACTATTTGCTTCTTATTTATTAAATCCAGGCAATTATCTGATTAAACGTTGATTAAAATTAAGATACAATTTATACAAAACGAAATTCCCACTAAAGAAAGGCTTTCTAAGCAAAATCATACAAAATTTCGTTCAAAATTATTTCTGACTTTCTGTCTACTGACATTGCGCATATTTTCACTTTTCATAATCAATGTAGCCTAGATTGAATTGAAAAATAACGTTATAATATTTAAACGTAAACAGGAACTTCCTGTAAATGGTCTGAAAGTCCGAACCATACAGAAAATGCTTTCACACTAGAAACGAACCGAACCTTTGTCCAGTTTGATCCGGACCGAACGACCTCTTTTCGTCGGACCAAATTTCGTCAGTTTGGTCCGGACCGTGGTATGAGGGAGGTTTCACACCTGCAATTTTGATTCGGACCAAACTGAAAAGTCCGAAAATCCAATCAAAAATCAAACAAGGTGAAAACGCCCTAAGTCAAAGCAAAATTCACACATTATAGTACAGGTAATAAAGTTTATTTTCATTTATAAAAAGATTTTTGTCTACAGATGATACAAAGTTATTCTAGTCAGCTGAATGTGTTTTCTAGTCCGCTCATGTCATTTCCCCGCTCACCCAGGAGGCTTCAGCCGCAGTGAAATGTCATTGTGTGTGTGAGATGAAATGCCAGCACATCACAGGCCTTGCGAATTCTCTAGTTGAGACAATTAGTGAAAAGCGTCTACACCGCTTGGACCCCTAATGAGTGCATATTAATGTGCAGAGATGTGGCGTTTTAAAGGAGCACACTTTCACTGTGTTTATTCAGATGCAGAGGACAAGCCTGAACCTGTGAACTACTACAAGTATGGTCCCAAGGACATCGCAACGGTGTTCTTTTACCTGCTCATCGCCATCATTCTTCACGCCCTGATTCAAGAGTACATACTTGACGTGAGTAATGCCATATATTTAAAAGTGCCCTGCCACACAAAACTGTTTTTTACTTGTATTCTTTGAAATATGTTAGGTCTATATGTGTTCGTGTTATGTTGTGCATGTGAAAATGAACTGCTGTTCTGTCAGCTCTAGCCACCGAAAAGAAATAAGCGGAGAAATCAGGCCACTTACAAAAGTGGTGTTGCCTGAGCTCATTACTATTCATGAGCTCGCCCAGATGAGACCACGCCCACAAAATTCTTCTAGCTCAGTGACAGTTCTTGTATACAGCAAGGATGGCTGATCGACATATATATGGCAATATACCTGAAGAAGCCATTCCAGACTATAGTAAACAAAGTATCATCTGTGAAGGGATCGATCATCTCTTACTAAAGAATAAACATGAATGAAGGTATGCTGAGGATACATTACAACTTACTGTCATGTATAGATGTGGTGTAATCGCTAAATCAGTGTTTCAACGGCGGAAATACGTCAATATAACTGCTTGTAAACTGAACAATGTCATGTAACGTTAGCATCACATTTACCTCAGGCAGTCATTCAGTGTCCACAGAATTGTATTCACTAGAGAAATCAACTCTTTCGCTAAATATATGCTCTATATTAGCCTGTATATATTCATTATATTCTACTGAACCTGTTAGTGATGTTTTTGATTATTTCATGCATGTTAAATAAACCGGTCATGAAAATGACAGACACTGTGTAAATGATTATATTTCAACAACCGATTGGAGACAAAAACTATTTTATAATTAGATTTAGAAGTTAATGCAAAAACTGTCTTATGTGAAGTTTACATGTTTGCATACAATGTGTTATTTGAGTGTTGATTATTATACCTAAAAATACATAGCAACTGAATTTAGGCTAATAGTTTGGGCTCTATTTTGTTAACCTTTAATATTAATGTGCAAGTAAGGACTTCCTATATAGTTTACAGCAATATCTTCAATACACTTTCAGATATAATTGAATTCATTCAAGGACAGACACTTTTTTTCTTATTCTGTAAACCACTGTTAAATCTAAAAAGCAATTTTGTAACACTGCTGTACCGATCTCGTACCGAACCGTGATTTCAAAACGGTCAGTTTTGTGAACTGTTACACCCCGACTGTCAGTCTTTTATTTTTTGTATCATGCATCACAACACTTCCTTGAGTTCCAGGCGTTTCCGTGTTGTAAATAAAATAATTGTTTAAATATTAAATGTGTCATTCTCTTTAAGTCGCGCTCAGAAATGTGTGAGCAACACTGTCACCTTTTTTAATCTGAGGAGTTTGCAGGTCTGCTAACGGGTTCAGTAGAATATAATGAATATATAGGCTAATATAGTGCATATATTTAGTGAAAGAGTTTAGTGAAACTCACAGCTGTGGACACTGAATGACTTCTGAGGTAAATGTGATGCTACGTGACATTGTTTACAAGCTGTTTTATTGACGTCTTTCCACCGTTGAAACACGGATTGAGCGATTACGCGTCATGATATGTTTCAGTAAGTTGTAATTAGGGATGCACGATATTGGATTTTTGCCGATATTCGATATGCCGATATTTTTCAACTCATTTTGGCCGATATCGATACCGATATATGTTTATTTTTTCCCTTTGTTTGGAAACAACACCATTTTGAGCAAAAACATTTTTTTTATATAAATGTCTCTACATATATATAACATTTCAGTAGGCGGGCACTAGGACCTGGAGGAGGCTTCTGCTGCTGTGGAGGCTGCTGCACGCTAGAGAGTGGGGAAACGCGATTGTTTTTGGCTAGTTTTGTTGTGAAAACCCGGCAACCCTATGTTGTCGCGTCCAGTGTTGGGGAAAGTTACTTTGAAAAGTAATGCATTACAATATTGCGTTACTCCCTTAAAAAGTAACTAATTGAGTTACTTAGTTACTTTTTAAGAAAAGTAATGCGTTACGTTACTTCTGCGTTACTTTTGCGTTACTTTTTCTCACCTGGGCTGGGCTTGCTTTTTTGTTTAGTTTTTCAATAGCAAAAAAAATCCTTTTTTGTGCAAATGTAAAGACCTCTTCATACCAAAATTGAAATAATAAGCCTCAGGCTGAGATAAAAATGCAAATTTACGCATGAACCATACTGCCGTGCTGTGCTGCCATTCTGGATAATGGAAGAATAGGATGCAGGAGAAAAACGTTTTACCAATAAAAACAAAAAATCTAGTAATTTTTGCTCATGGCTTAACTGAATCAAAGATCAGCAGCACGACATTGGTCAATAAAGGTAGATTAAATGCATAAAAATATTTGTTTTATTTAACATTTATATATTTGAGGTTTGCATACTACTCTGATTTTGCATTTGACTGATGTTATTAATTTTGAGGAGTACAGAATCTTTATTGTGCTTTATCTTTATAAGTGAGATGAATAAATGCTCACATTTAGTCTAGAACTACAATAACACATTTACACACAGCCCCTCTGCACTTACTCTCGATTTTTCTCAACATGGGGACAGGAGAGTCAGTCAAATAAACAAATAAATGTGAAAAAGTAACTTGCGTTACTTTTTTGAAAAAGTAACTCAGATATTTTGTTGTAAATTTGAAAAGTAATGCGTTACTTTACTAGTTACTTGAAAAAGTAATATTATTACGTAACTCAAGTTACTTGTAATGCGTTACCCAAACACTGGTCGCGTCCTTCTGTACATTCACAAATTCAAGGCAGCATTTAAAAAGGGTCAATATAAATCACCGTACATGCAATGTCTGTGCTTGTTTTTGCTTCAAGAATGAGCACACGGCTGACGTGATCTTATCGCTATAGCAGTCCTTGCACACGTGAGTTATTGCAGGCGCATATCAACACGTTATCATATCGGCATCATTTTTTCATATCAGCCGATGCCGATTTTTATATTTTATGCGTTTATCGGCCGATTCCGATGTCGTGCCGATAATATCGTGCATCCCTAGTTGTAATGTATCCTCAACATCCCTTCAGATATTAATTCATGTTTATTCTTTGACTGAAGAGATGATCGCATTCACTCGCCGCTGGAACTGACGCGTCTATACAGTGATCAGTCACGTCACATTTAAGAGCGTCAAAACGCCATATCGTTTGAATTTCATGTTAAAATGGACTGAATATTTTTGTGTGGGAACTCAGATTGAAGTTTGTTCCGCAGGTAAAACAAGCTGACTGTTAACTGTTAAAGATTGCATTCGGTACACAAGTGCACAGTACCGGAAGCCCTGTACCGAAACAGTTCGGTATGAATATGTGTACGGTTACACCCCTAGTAGTTTATGTATATGCATGTGTGTAAGTAAGGGACAATCCATGTCTAGGTGTGCATTACACTGTTTTAATGCACAACGTGTAATTTTGTACACATTTCTATATTTTGTGCTAAAATATTGGGTAACACTTTAGAATAATGGTCATTAGTTAATGTATTAACTAACATGAACTAACCATGCGCAGTACATTTGTTACTGTATTTGTTCATCTTTGTTAACGTTAGTTAATATAAATACATCTGTTCATGGTTTGTTCATGTTAGTTCACAGTGCATTAACTAATGTTAACAAGATTTTGTTAATGTATGGTAACACTTTACTTGAAGGGGTGTGCATAAGACTGACATGACACCTTCATAATCATGACATGGTACATGTCATGAATATGGGGGTGTGCATAAGACTGACATGACACCTTCATAATCATGACATGGTACATGTCATGAATATGAAGGAGTTTTTATGCATGTTTATGACAACTGTCATTAAGTGTCATTCGCTCAATTATGTCATTTTTAATGCAAAGATGACATTATTTGAGATGTCTTTATGACAACTTGACAATACCAAGACAACATAACCTGTCATAAATCTTTTTTTCAGTGGTACAAGTTGATTTTGTCATTAAAATGTCATTAAGTGTTAATACTCTATCAAATCGTGAATATTTTTCAGTTCATAATGTTTTTTTTTTTTTTTTTAAGTTTCCTAAAGAGTTAATTACAGCATCCCACACATTTATATTTTCTTGAAATGCTTTTTTACATCATGGATAAGTCTAGCTAGGACACCATCGTAATGGCGTACGCCTAACCAGTGGAGCCACCATATCATTCTGAGCTGAGTTTTCACGGTTGTAAAATAATTTGACAGAGTATTGACACTTAATGACATTTTAAGGACAAATTCAACTTGTACCACTGGAGTTTAGATCAAGGAAAATATTCATGACACTTATATAAAATAATTTGACAGAGTATTAACACTTAATTTGGAAAATATTTAATATTTTAATACTTAAGTTTGATAATTAATCTGCTATGTCATGGTTATGACAGGTTTTGATGTATTGTTTTATGTCAAGTTGTCATAACTAAGACATCTCAAATAATGTCATCTTTGCATTTAAAAATGGCATAATTGAGCGAATGACACTTAAAGGTGGGGTAGGTAAGTATGATCTAAAACACTTTTGTCCAAATTTGTTTAAACTGTCTTTATATGTCAATACATAATTAAAATTTAAGTACTCTGAAAAAGAGAGTGTAAAAATCGTGTGACAAACACTGTTGCCGCGGCTGTTTTTCATGTCCGCGGGTTGAAGCGACCCCAATTATGTGATGTTTTGCCCCGGGATTTGCGAATTTTAGCAGGCAGCCCTACCAAAAAGACACATATTTTACCCCCAAACCGGAGAAACACGATTGGGCTTGTTTTGGGCTAGTTTTTAGTAGCAATTGGGCGGATTTTGTTGTGAAAACCTGGCAACCCTGGCGCACCCGTTTGATTTGAGTTCACGAGGCTGTATTTCTGCAGGACAGGTAATCTTTCATTTTGATTATACATTTTTTTGGTTTATGTTTTCATGAAGCATGTCTCACTAGCACACGTAGCTGCCTAATATAGCTAACATAACATTACTTAGCATAAAGTTACAATGTTATACACTTAGCGAACCATTAGTAGAGATGATAAATACTCAATATGCTTAGCTCAAGTTGATCGCTGTCGAGTTGAATTTCGCAAAATGTAACTTTAGATAACAAAATGCATGTGTAAAAGCTAGTTCACCGCATCCAGGAACTTTTTTTAGAGCTAAGTTAGCTTTAGCTGCTACCCTCTGTCTAAACTCTTTTACCATGTTCACCGGGAACTTTACCTGCACGTTTATTTCGGCTCTTGGTTTGTTTTTATATACTCTTTACTGATGTTTTTATCTTGTATCTGTGTGTGTCGTAGACACTGTGTTGTGTGTGTATTTTAAACTTCACCAGTATCGTTATTCTAGCTTGATAGTGAGTACTAAAAGACATCTTATTTGTTTATATTCATAATGATAAAGTTAGATTTTTTATTACATGTGATTCTGACATGATGTCACTACATGCACTTCTTCTCCGCTCGTCTCAGGTTAATAATGCGTCTTTCAGCTGAGCTGATCGCGGTGGGCGTGTTCATGTGTTTTGGGGGCGTGGCTTTGGAAAGAGCCCAGAAGGGAGAAGGTGGAGTGAATGGAAATAATGAGCTGTCTTTAAAACAGTCGTGAGAGGTCTACAGACACTCACTTTTCATACTTTCTTTTTCTGAGTACTTACATTTTAATTATGTATTGATATATAAAGAAAGTATAAACAAATTTGGAAAAAAAAGTTTTTTAAACCAAATCCTACCTACCCTACCTTTAATGAAACTTGTCATGAACATGCATAAAAATTCCTTCATATTCATGACGTGTCATGTCATGATTATGAAGGTGTCATGTCAGTCTTATGCACACCCCTTCAAGTAAAGTGTTACCCAATGTATTAGTAAATGTTGAAATTAGCATTAAAGGGTTAGTTCACCCAAAAATGTAAATTCTGTCATTAATTCCTCACCCTCATGGCGTTGGACACCCGTCAGACCTCCGTTCATCTTCAGACACAAATGAAGATATTTTAGTGTAAATCTGATGGCTCTGAAAGGCCTCCATTGGCTCAATGCACAGTTCACTCTCAAGACCCTTAAAAGGCACTAAAGACGTCGTTACAAAGTCCATCTCACTACAGTGGTTCTACAATAACTTTATGAATAGGCGAGAATATTTTTTGTGCGAAAAAAAAACCCTAAATAACGACTTGTATAGTGATGATGATTTCAAAACACGGCCTCATGAAGCTTCGAAGCGTTATGAATCAATGAGTCGAATGATGATTCGGATCGCGTGTCAAACTGCTGAAATTTGGCGATTCAAACTGCTGAATCGACTCACTGATTCATAACGCTTCGAAGCTTCATGATGCCGTGTTTTGAAATCGTCATCACTATATAAGTCGTTATTTAGGGTTTTTTTGCGCACAAAAACTATTCTCGCCGATTCATAAAGTTATTGTAGAGCCACTGTAGTGAGATGGACTTTGTAACGACGTCTTTAGTGCCTTTTAAGGGTCTTGAGAGTGAACCGTGCATTGAGCCAATGGAGGCCTTTCAGAGCATCAGATTTACACTAAAATATCTTCATTTGTGTCTGAAGATGAACGGAGGTCTGACGGGTGTCCAACGACATGAGGGTGAGGAATTAATGACAGAATTTTCATTTTTGGGTGAACTAACCCTTTAACTAATGACCATTATTATAAAGTGTTACCAAATATTGTGATTTTTGTCTGTGATTTCTTGCCATTTCAGGCCTTACGCCTTATTTCATTCAACTAAGATTCTTGGAACAATTGTAAAGGCATATGTACAAAGTCTCAAGGCAGTAACCTGATTCCTTTTCCATAGAAAATCAATCGCCGGCTACACTTGTCCAAAACGAAGCACAGCAAGTTCAATGAGTCGGGTCAGCTGGCCACCTTCTACCTGTTCTCCTTCATCTGGGGCTGCAGCTTCCTCACCAATGTAAGAGATCGGGACATCACGTCTCCAGGCTCTCCTGCCCTCATTCACACACTAACTGACTGTTGTTCTCTGTCAACAGGAGGAATTTGTGACAAATCCAACTTTTCTTTGGGAAGGCTATCCTCATATTCACATGGCGTGAGTGTAGAATCATGTGACTGCTTCCCTTTAACAACCATTAAAAAATGTATTCAATTGCTGATAAAAGTAATTCCACCTCTCAACGTGATTTGAGGTATCGTTCATGTCTAATACAGACAAGTTGTGTGCCTAAATGTAATACTTTTGGTTAAGTGCTTATTCAAATCACTAACCCTAAGTATGCGCAGTAGTTATAGTGATCAATTCTTTAGCAATCCTGTAATGCACTGCAAAAAATGCTTTTCTTACTTAGTATTTTTGTCTTGTTTTCAGTCCAAATATCTAAAAAATCTTACATTTAAGTAGCATTTACTAGACATGCAAAAGTTGTTGTCTTGTTTTGGGGGAAAATAACTCAAAACTAAGAGAGTTTTTGCTTAAAATAAGCAAAATCTTGTTTTCTGTTTGAATGAAGATTATTTTGCTTACCCCATTGGCAGATTATTTTGCTTATTTTAAGCAAAAACTCCCTTAATTTTGAGTTATTTTCCCCCAAAACAAGACAACAACTTTTGCATGTCTAGTAAATGCTACTTAAATGTAAGATTTTTTAGATATTTGGACTGAAAACGACAAAAATGCTAAGTAAGAAAAGCATTTTTTGCAGTGTGTTAGTTGTTTCTATGTTATATCCAGGTCTTAGATTATAACACCATGTCAAATTGTTACAGTGAACCTTTTCCTTTTCTTTTAAAATGTTCAGCATTAGTTAATTCACATACACGATTCGGAAATGCATTTCTCATCAGCTTTATTATATTGTGGTTTGACAGGATTGTTCTTGTTCTTTGATCATTTTATTGAATGCATGAGCTGTAGTTTTTGTAGTGAACATTTCATACGTTCTGCACATCATTGTCCATTGCAGGATCTCAAATGCCCTGTAATATAACGATCCAAAAACAACGAATAACAGTTCAAATGCCTTTTGCTTTGTTTTCTGATGGCACGTGCGCAGTCTAACGTGCTCAGCTTGAATGTGTTAAGTGTTTTGACACATTATGTGCAAATCCTCTTTCTGTCTTTTTAGTTTCCAAGTGAAGTTTTTCTACATCTGTCAGATTGCCTACTGGTTCCATGCTCTTCCTGAACTGTACTTCCAGAAAGTACGAAAGGTAAGGCTTAGTTCAGGCCGTATGTAGTTGAATCTGAGAGTAGTTTTGTATAGATTTGGTCGGCATTACTGGGAACGCCCACAAAAACATCATATCTGTTTATGCCGTGGGCTAAAACAAGCTATTTGTATTAACACATGTAGACCTTGTTAGGCGCTTGATCTTTACTTTTTGTCTGGTGCGATGCCGAAAAGTTCCTGTGTGGCGCTGTACTTCTAATAAGTAAAAAAAAACCCAGATCTGAAATTTTACACTGACGAATAAACAGACGGAGCTGTTTGTCTATTCTGAAAGCCTGTGCAACACGTCCATTACAATGAAACATTTGCACTACATGATGCTGGTATTATTGTAAAGATGGAAAAATATGAGATTTCATTAATTGCAACAGCAAACGTTTGTTCTACAAAAACGGCAATGAAGTCATACTTGTCACGGGGCTAAAAAAAAAGCAGTCAACTTATCGTTAAAGCAGTTTTTCACGATGAAGAATGCGACAGAAAGCGTGAGGTTACTGATGTACAAAACATTCAAAAGTCGTTTTTATTTCATTATGGGAAGGGCTGTGCTAATGTTTGCTTCAAGCTGATATAGTCACATTATATGTAACAACACTTTCTCGTCAAAATCTATGCTGTTCCCCCAAATATTACACAAGTTAATTCAATTCAATTCAAATGTATTTGTATAGCGCTTTTCACAATACACATGTTTCAAAGCAGCTTTACAGAAAGTGCATTTCATAAATGTACATTGAAAAATGTTAGAAAGAGAATGTTAAAGAGAAATGTTAGAAAAAGTTAATCAATCATGTATTTTTTTAGGCCATAACAACGCTGCCAATGAATAAGTAGCATAGCTGCTGTTCAGAATATTAATGCTTTTGATCCGATTTAACTGTAGTATAAAAGGTATTTATAATGTGAATGCTTGGCTAAAGAGATGCGTCTTTAATCTAGTTTTAAACTGGGACAGCGAGTCTGAACCTCGAACAATATCAAGAAGACTATTCCAGAGTTTAGGAGCTAAATGTGAAAATGCCCTCCCTCCTTTAGTGGACTTAGATATCCTAGGAATGACCAGAAGCCTCGAGTTTAGTGATCTTAAAGAGCGCGATGGATTGTAGGGCGATAGAAGATCCGTTAGATACACTGGAGCTAAACCATTTAGGGTTTTATAGGTCAGTAGCAATACTTTGTAATTGATACGGAACTTCACAGGTAACCAGTGTAGAGATGATAAAATTGGTGTTATATGATCATATTTTCTTGACCTAGTAAGAACTCTAGCAGCCGCGTTTTGGACTAACTGTAGCTTGTTTATTGATGATGCAGGACAACCAGCTAATAAAGCATTACAGTAATCTAGTCTCGAGGTCATGAATGCATGAACTAACTTTTCTGCATCAGAAATAGATGGCATGTTACGTAGCTTAGCAATGTTTCTAAGGTGGAAAAATGCCGTTCTTGTAACATATGAAATATGATTTTCGAAAGACAAGTTGCGGTCTAATATAACACCCAGGTCTTTTACTGTAGTGGATAAAGCGACAGGACATCCTTCCAAGTTAAAGTTGTATTGTGAGAGGTTTTGTGGGCAGTTTTTTGGACCAATAAGTAATACCTCCGTTTTATCTGAATTTAATAGCAGAAAATTACACGTCATCCAGTATTTAATATCTTCAACACACGCTGTCAGTTTAGATAATTTAGCGTTTTCATCTGGTCGTGATGAAATATATAATTGAGTGTCATCAGCATAACAGTGGAAATTAATTCCATGTTGCAAGTGGCAGCATATATATTGAGAATAGCAGAGGGCCTAGCACGGATCCTTGCGCCACCCCATAGTCTAAGTTAATAGCCTACTTCATAAATCACCCAGTCTTTTGATGAAGATGGTTGCTATAAAAAAGCAAATAAACAAAACTTTGCTATTGTCAGTAATTTGAATAATATTGTGACACTGACATGTCAACTCCAAATTTGCTTTGTAAAATGTAAATGCTGAACTAGGAATTAATTCATGCATGGCTGTACTAACAAGAAAAGAGAATAAAAAAACACATGAATGCAAGACAACAGAAAACTGACAGATGTCTAAACTTTTTCTAAACCTGTCATTAATGCCAAAACAGCTCATCAATAACTGGATTTTAGGCTTTTGACAGATGTTTGTTAAACGTGGTACTGAAATAAATTAACATTTCACATTAGAGACTACTCATTTCATCTTTATATTCTAGCCCAAACGAACTTCTACATAAACAAATGCCCTTTGCAATGCACACAACATATTCAGAAAACATATCCATTTCATAACACAAGACAAGTTTTATAATCATTTTAAGATGTTTAAGAGCAGCTATCATGGAGTTTTGAAATGTACCTTTCATGTAGTGTGTAACATAGATCTAAGTGAACAAAAACACCCTGCAAAGTTTGAAATATGACAGTGCACCGTATATATAGTTATTTTCTTTCAAAAGTAAGAGTCGACTCTGAGTAATTTTTAAGAATCGTTAGAAGACCGAAGCTTTTTCTCTGACTAGATGACGTCAACTTGTCAAATTATTTGAATACGATACGCCCACTTATTGCTCCAAGACGCCAGTGAAAACTAGAAAACATCATGGAGACGAGACGCTAGTGAAAACTAGAAAACATCATGAAGACGAGACGCCAGTGAAAACTAGAAAACATCATGGAGACGAGACGCCAGAGAAAACTAGAAAACATCATGGAGACGAGACGCTAGTGAAAACTAGAAAACATCATGAAGACGAGACGCCAGTGAAAACTAGAAAACATCATGGAGACGAGACGCCAGTGAAAACTAGAAAACATCATGGAGACGAGACGCTAGTGAAAACTAGAAAACATCATGGAGACGAGACGCCAGTGAAAACTAGAAAACATCATGGAGACGAGACGCCAGTGAAAACTAGAAAACATCATGAAGACGAGACGCCAGTGAAAACTAGAAATCATCATGGAGACGAGACGCCAGTGAAAACTAGAAAACATCATGGAGACGAGACGCTAGTGAAAACTAGAAAACATCATGAAGACGAGACGCCAGTGAAAACTAGAAAACATCATGGAGACGAGACGCCAGTGAAAACTAGAAAACATCATGGAGACGAGACGCTAGTGAAAACTAGAAAACATCATGGAGACGAGACGCCAGTGAAAACTAGAAAACATCATGGAGACGAGACGCTAGTGAAAACTAGAAAACATCATGAAGACGAGACGCCAGTGAAAACTAGAAAACATCATGGAGACGAGACGCCAGTGAAAACTAGAAAACATCATGGAGACGAGACGCTAGTGAAAACTAGAAAACATCATGGAGACGAGACGCCAGTGAAAACTAGAAAACATCATGGAGACGAGACGCCAGTGAAAACTAGAAAACATCATGAAGACGAGACGCCAGTGAAAACTAGAAATCATCATGGAGACGAGACGCCAGTGAAAACTAGAAAACATCATGGAGACGAGACGCTAGTGAAAACTAGAAAACATCATGGAGACGAGACGCCAGTGAAAACTAGAAAACATCATGGAGACGAGACGCCAGTGAAAACTAGAAAACATCATGGAGACGAGACGCCAGTGAAAACTAGAAAACATCATGGAGACGAGACGCCAGTGAACACTAGAAAACATCATCATGGAGACGAGACGCCAGTGAAAACTAGAAAACATCATCATGGAGACGAGACACCAGTGAAAACTAGAAAACATCATGGCCACGAGACGCCAGTGAAAACTAGAAAACATCATCATGGAGACGAGACGCCAGTGAAAACTAGAAAACATCATCATGGAGACGAGACGCCAGTGAAAACTAGAAAACATCATGGAGACGAGACGCCAGTGAAAACTAGAAAACATCATGGAGACGAGACGCCAGTGAAAACTAGAAAACATCATGAAGACGAGACGCCAGTGAAAACTAGAAAACATCATGGAGACGAGACGCCAGAGAAAACTAGAAAACATCATGGAGACGAGACGCCAGAGAAAACTAGAAAACATCATGGAGACGAGACGCCAGTGAAAACTAGAAAACATCATCATGGAGACGAGACGCCAGTGAAAACTAGAAAACATCATGGAGACGAGACGCCAGTGAAAACTAGAAAACATCATCATGGAGACGAGACGCCAGTGAAAACTAGAAAACATCATGGAGACGAGACGCCAGAGAAAACTAGAAAACATCATGGAGACGAGACGCCAGAGAAAACTAGAAAACATCATGGAGACGAGACGCCAGTGAAAACTAGAAAACATCATCATGGAGACGAGACGCCAGTGAAAACTAGAAAACATCATGGAGACGAGACGCCAGTGAAAACTAGAAAACATCATCATGGAGACGAGACGCCAGTGAAAACTAGAAAACATCATCATGGAGACGAGACGCCAGTGAAAACTAGAAAACATCATGGAGACGAGACGCCAGTGAAAACTAGAAAACATCATGGAGACGAGACGCCAGTGAAAACTAGAAAACATCATGGAAACGAGACGCCAGTGAAAACTAGAAAACATCATCATGGAGACGAGACGCCAGTGAACACTAGAAAACATCATCATGGAAACGAGACGCCAGTGAAAACTAGAAAACATCATGGAGACGAGACGCCAGTGAAAACTAGAAAACATCATGGAAACGAGACGCCAGTGAAAACTAGAAAACATCATGAAGACGAGACGCCAGTGAAAACTAGAAAACATCATGGAGACGAGACGCCAGTGAAAACTAGAAAACATCATGGAGACGAGACGCTGTGTTCTGAAGTGCGACTCAAAAGCAAACTTCTCATCTGCCCAAGGATGACCATTTGAAGACAAACCATACATCGTTGCGATTGTGTGTTTATTAGTCTTCAAATGTCTCTATTTGCATGTTTCGCGATCTCAGGAAGCTTTTATTATGGACTTCTATTATGGCACATGGTTCTTCTTCGTCTGTCTGTACCATATATGGACTACATGTGCTCAGAGCGCCCTCCGGCTGCCAGGATGAGCTGAAAACAACACATAAGAGACTCAATCGCTCATGATTAGGCTACATCTGCGCATTTTGAGGAAGTATTGAATAAAAAATAGAAAATTGAATTAGAAATTTGACACAGACATATGAGAATCTATCAATATGTCTCCTCATCTGCACACTTTTGAACTAAAAGCCCTGAGGGATGTTGAGTTGTCGCGAGTCTTCGTGAGGAGAATAGAGGAGTTTTTTATGAATGAGATCAGCTGAGGCTCAAATTACAATCAAACGGTACAGACGCAGTTTTCATATTCATAACTCCTGACACATATTAACAAATTACTGTCACAATAAGACTTTGATGGGCGTTCCGTTTCCGAAAATATCTGCAGAGACTCTACCAATCACAACTGACTGGGTCATCGGACCAATCACCGCAGATTAGCGTCACGTAAAGGCGGGGTTTTGAAAAGTGAATCACTAAAGGAATCATTTGAGAATCGCTGTCAAAATAAATGCATATTATAAGAAAACTAAAGTCTTTTTTGTCATTGCATGCAAAACTGTTGTTGGGGACTTCTAAAACAATATTTGGAACGTTTTAAATGCCATAATAGGTGCTCTTTAAATGTAATGCATACTTAAAATCCATGAATCTTCATCGAAAGACTTTGTGATTTATGAAGTAGGCATGTTGTGTGATATTTGGAGGAGCAGGACGCATTTTGACGAGAAAATGACACCTCTGGCCATTGCGTTGGGTCGTTTGTCCAGTCTATACTATACGGACAATTCGACCCAATACGGCTCAGCTTTTCTATGTATCTTGCTCTGTCGAGCGGAAGAAGTGATTCTACGTTGGCTATACTGTTTTTCCCCATGCCGACTCCGCCCCATGACATGACCCTGACCAAGTCTATACAATATGGTTCTTGTAATACAAAATTCAATTAATAATGTGTTTATTTTTGTTTTTAGGAAGATATTCCACGTCAACTCTACTATATTTGCCTTTATATATTTCACATCACTGGTGCCTATGTCCTCAAGTGAGTGTTTTCTTATTTCAAGGGGAATTTGCTTTTATGCTGAGGGTAGTGATAGACCCTGAGACCTAAACCTGTTCAAGAACTCAGCAGCTGGAGATCTGCCTTCCCTTTAAAGTGAAAATGCTGGATTTATTGCAGAATTAATTTGCACTGTGATTTTAAAGTCATTTAGACTAAGCAGCTGTGCAATTATTACCTTTAGAGTGTTGGAAATGACTCTGTATGTCAAAACGGGCCCCAGACAAAGGCCATGTTTATTTAGACGTCCAACTTAGACTCTTACACGAATGGAAGTGGTATGGTACAGTACAGTACAGTACTTTACGATTCGGGACCGTTAAAGGGTTAGTTCACCCAAAAATGAAAATTCTGTCATTAATTCCTCACCCTCATGTCGTTCGACACCCGTCAGACCTCCGTTCATCTTCAGACACAAATGAAGATATTTTAGTGTAAATCTGATGGCTCTGAAAGGCCTCCATTTGGCTCAATGCACGGTTCACTCTCAAGACCCTTAAAAGGCACTAAAGATGTCACTACTAAGTCCATCTCACTACAGTGGTTCTACAATAACTTTATGAATCGGCGAGAATAGTTTTTGTGCGCAAAAAAAACCTAAATAACGACTTATATAGTGATGACGATTTCAAAACACGGCCTCATGAAGCTTCGAAGCGTTATGAATCAGTGAGTCGAATCATGATTCGGATCGCGTGTCAAACTGCTGAATCGACTCACTGATTCATAACGCATAATTGCGTACTGTACTGAACCGTACCGCTCGGTGAACACGAGCCATAAGAAACCAATATAAATGTTTTATGATTGATCATCGTGTTTTCTGTTTGTACAACACCGCTCATGGTAGATGAGTGTAGCAATAGGGATTCCTTCATGAGGAACAAGTTCATAGACGTGTTTTTGAATGATTGAACAGTGAATCTAACTAGCTTGGTGCGGTGTCATCTCTCAGCCTCCACCGTTTAGGTCTAGTTCTCCTGGTGCCACATTACCTGGTCGAGCTGCTATTCCACGCCTCACGACTCTTCTACTTCAGTGATGAAAACAAGCAGAAAGGGTTCGTACCTGGAGCCCTCAAGTCATTGTGCTTATTTTTCTTGTCATATAATCTTAGAATACTTTTCTTATAATGTTATATTATCTCTGCAGAGACCTTCTTTGAATTAAGAAAAATGTCCCGTCCTGTGTCTCTCTCTTAGGTTCACACTGTGGGCTTTGCTGTTTGTCATCACCCGCCTCCTGACACTCACCGTTTCTGTCTTGACGTTTGGTTTCGGCCTGTCCCGCACAGATAATCAGGGCTTTTCCTTAGCAGATGGGAACTTCAATGTGCTCACTGTCAGGTAGGTCATCTGCTTTTCCCACATGTTTGCTTGCTCTGTGTAATTTACTTCTGTTTATTTAGTAGACAAGTATAATACAAGCAGTTCATCCAAAGGAGACCGCAATGCCAGTACGAGATGGTACTTTCAAAATTGGCCAGAAAAGTTGAACAACATGCCCAGACAAGAAGCATCTGGTCTTCCAGATGTTTTGAAGTATGAATCTGCATGACCATTGGTCAGTGCCAAGTTGTTAGGATGGTTATAATCTTACAGCCACAAGGAGTCTGGCTGACTTGTGTTAATGTGGTCAGGCGTTATGTTGGTGGGATGATGAGGAGGTTTTGTTCTGTGATCTAGGACTCCACAAGAATTGCATTGGCATCCTGAGGTCATCAGGCTTAAACAACAGATAGAGCTTGAAGTCATTACTATAGCAGGTTGGGAAAGCCACAAGGCCAAATGATTCGTCTCAGGTATAGCTGTGTATATTGAGAACAGGAGAGGGCCAAACACCGAACCCTGAGGCATCCCAGGGTTAGCTGATGTGATACCTATAATGATCTAACAGCGAGGGTAGTTCAAGTTCAGTTTATTTATATAGCACTTATAAAACAGCCACACGCCTGACCAAAGGGCTGTACAAAGGATCAGACGAAAGAAAATAAAATGTATATATATGAGATAAACAAGTAAAACGCAATAAAACGAAGTCTGGCCCCAAATTATAAAACTAGATGAATATATAGAATAACACCAACAAACAAGGTAAAGACATTAAAACATAGAAATACAACAAAAACTATAAAAGAGAATTAATGATAAGCTACGGAAAACAAGTGCGTTTTTAGAAGAGACTTAAAAGTGGTCAGGGAAGGGGCTAAACTAATTTCTACAACCGCAGCCCAAAAAACGCTCCATCCCCTCTACGTTTGAGTCTGGAATGTGGGACTAAAAGAAGCTGGACCTCAAACTTCTGGAACTTCTGGCAGTAGTTCAGATAAATAAGTAGGGGCTAAATCATGTAGAGATTTATAAACAAATAGCAGGATTTTAAAATCAATTCTGAATTTAACAGGTAGCCAATGAATGGTCCTCGGAGTTTGAGTGATGTAGGCGGTTTTACAACTGTTATGAAGGAATCTAGCAGCAACGTTTTGAACTAGTTGAACACGAGAAATCTGAGACATAGAAATACCGCAGTAGAGTGATTTGCAGTAGTCTAAACGCGAGGTGATAAAAGCATGAACCGCCATCTCTAGAGTTTTATGATTCAGGAAATGTTTGATTTTAGACAACAGATGAAGATGGTGAAAACTAGAGCTGATTACAGAAGAGATTTGTTTGTCAAATTTTAAAGACTCATCTAGCAAAACGGCCAGGTTCCGTACACGTGGAGATCTACACGCAGATAGTCTACCCAGATCAAGGCTGGTGGCCGGAGAATTATCAGTGGGCCTAAAAATTAGGGGAGGACTCAGGAGTTATTCTGATGTTAAATGATACATTTGTTAGTGCTCTCCTCTTTTAGGATGACATGCCTGTCCGCCATCTGCCTGACCCAGGCCTGGATGATGTGGAAATTCATCAACTTCCAGCTAAAGAAGTGGAGAGAACAATCTCAAATCCAGGCCAGCAAGAAGAAAGCTGTCAGCCCGAAAAGCAGACCCAGCAAGAAGGACTCTCGAGGTGAGTCTTTCCTTACAGGCATTTCGCATGGAAATGATAACAATCTTA